>NC_141873.1:564131042-564431042 GCF_056163025.1 Triticum urartu
CACTGAGCTCAATTAATAACTTAAGAAAAAAGTTAGATTACAGTGGAACCTAATTAAAAGTTGTCATGAGCAAATAAATAATTCAACGGGTCCCACTTGTGCGTGTGTGTGTGTGTGCGTGTGTGTGTGTGTGTGTGAGAGAGAGAGAGAGACAGAGACAGAGAGAAAGAGAGAGAGATAGAGAGAGAGAGACCCATCGGTCGATGCTCGTAAATACATCTTTCAGCCATATGCATTGCTGATGCTCAGTAAAAACTTATATAGTTGACACAATCATATAGAACATCATAGCACACTGAACTTGCATACAAAAATTTCACGCAGGCGGCACAATCAGGATGGAAGCAGTGGGTCGCTATGGGAAGGGCTATGTTGAAACCAACGAAGTCGTACATAACGGTTCATCGTCTTTATCAATGACGGGGAAATATCTTGAATGTTGTGCAAAGAAAACAGACAGACAACACAATAAGTTCTGCTAGCACATTAAGTTGACGTGCAGCCCTTTCTAAAAAAAGTTCAGGTACAAAATTAGAACAGGTCACAACCAAATGTACTGGTATATCAGTGCTTCACACCCATAGCTCGGATTTAACTAGTATCTGACAAGATTCAGTTGTTACCTCAAATTAGAGCACATCCAGGCAGCCAGCCCTGCCTCTTCTCCCAAAGAAGCAGTGGCCTCCGCCGCGCGATGGAGTAGGCCCTGTGCCATCCATCGTTCTGAGCAACACAGGGAAAGTCTGATGTTGACTCCTGTAATGGACATCGTCGACGGACCCTGGCACCAGCGGCGGCAGGACTTCAATTGATGGATTGACCACTTCTTCGACATGCACGAACACTCGATACAGGTACATCCCTAACGTGGTCCACGGCGGCCTTGGTGGCGACGAATAGTACAACCCCGGTTCCTGCACCGGTATCTCAACACCAATCACCTTCGGTATGGTGGACGACTTCTTCATCCATGCCATAACCGTCAGAGCCCAGCTGTCTGGAGGAAAAAACATACTTACGAGCTCACCTCCAAGGTCGTTGATAAGCTCGTTCACGGACTCGCTGTTCCAAGCACGTCGAGGCATGCCGTGGAAGGTAAGCTTTGTTAAAAACTCAAGTTCAGATAGCACTGAGCCTCATCCTGGGTACCACCGATCAAAGCTCACCAGCACGCCATCGCAGAACAAACGTCGGGAAGATTCAAACACACGACTGCAGTCGAAAGTTGTCCGGAACCTGACGAAGAAATCAGCCGGTGGCGGACAGACTTCGACGAGCAAGTCACTTATTTGGATGACGTGCGCAATGCCAAGAGCTTTGACAAGGTCGTCCGGCGAGACGGGAGGCCGGTCCCGTTGATGGTTACCATCAGCACTTTTCCGGCAAACTAGTCGTCAAGCGTCGCCATGCCACTGTTGAGCGACAGCACGCAGCGATCGAAGACAGGACGGACCTCAGGATCTCCGGCTCGGAGATCCGTGTTGACCGGCGACATGATAGTGCGCTTGAGTACAGGGAGTACAGGAGGGGGATTTGGGGGAACTGGAGTAGGAATCGAGATTCCAGAGGTGGGGGAGGGGCGGGAGACTGGGGATGAAAAGGTAGCATGAATTTCGAGCACGCACCAATATGCTCTCGGCGCGCAAGCGTACAAAAACAGCGGTGGCACCCACATATCGGCCTAAGAGTCCTTATTATTTATTTTTTGGAGAGCCCGGCCTTTTTTCAGGATCTTTTGAGCCTGGCCTGAGAGTCATAATTGACCTATTTGGCATTGCGTTACTACTCGGCCAATATTCAACGATACCTCTCTGGCCCAAACAAGTGTACATCATCGAAAAGACACTAAGCTCAAATTATATAACTTGAAAAAGGAGATATACTCTGAACACTGGAGAATGGTGATGCCCTCATTTAGCCCACCAGTAGTTCGAGACAATAAACAGTTCGAAACAACGATATATACAACATTCAAACACTGACTAGTGACTACTACTGACATAAAAAACAAGACATGATAGTTCATAAGAAGTCTTGCTACACCACCAAAACGCACCCATCTGCAGCGCTCAGACTCTCGTGATCCAGACGAGAATGACATTCTAAATAGAAGCAACTATTACATAGTAAGAGTGACATAGGCGAGGATGACCAAATGACAAGGAAAATGCATAACAAAAGAAAGAACTACCAATCCAGAACCAGCAGAAAAGACAACAAAGTCATTTGAAGAGATGATCCAACACCATCATAATTTGCAGCCCCGCTTCAACGACCAATGATCCAGAGACACCAGTACTCCACCCTTTCGATGCAATAGCCCAATTACCTATCAACCTGAAGGCTTGAACCACATCACTGCATGTCGTAATTGAGACATCCAAGGATCAAAGTTAATCCGGATGCCTTTGTCATTCTCACCTTCTTTTGGCTGCAGGCTGTATCGTTGACAATCAGGGGAGTTTGCTCCCGAACTCCTAGGGCTCGCCGTGTAGACACAGTTTTCCATAGCAAACAGAGCCTCTCTGCCATCAAGGTCCTTGCCAACGGTGATCTCCTAGTTAATCGAATAATTGAGTCCGAGAAACAGAGAGTGTGAACCAAGGATGTTTACCCGCCTCCAACTAAAAAATCCTAAAGGCCCCAACAAGCTGGTATCCTGCTCATAGACGTAACAACCACTGTCCGGATACTCACGTATTACACGGTGCTTGTATACAGTGGGGTTTTTGCAATATAACTTTTCCGGCTCATGTGTCCGAATGATCATCTGTCTTTTGCCGTCGTCGGATCGAGCGAGGAACCAGTTGTGTTTCCCTGCTTTTGGCAAAGGTGGTTTGATTACAAAGGGCAGTAACTGTAGGGACACTACATCATATCAAAAAGGACAGGAATTGTTAATGTAAGATCAACATTGTTCAGAGTATGAGTAGGATAATGCAAGAAACAGCATTGATATGTCCCTGTTGGAACTGGGAGGAAAATACAGGGAAATGTATACTGGGTTCGAAAATATAGAAGTGCCATGCATGGTTATACTCATGTTATCTCGCAATCGATTCTTCACAGGAAACTACCATGTCATGCATGTTATGTAATCATGTTCTGTCCTCACAAACAAATTCTTCAAGGTAACTAACAGACCATGCATTGTTATATACTCGTGTTCTGTGGGCAAAAATTTTGTGAGGATATTATTCTAGCCATTGATTGCTGAAGGGCGAATATAGGTATGTACACATGGTAAGCATTGCAGGATTTCACTACTTCCAAATATAGAGTTCTCCATATGCACATTTACTTCCCTAATGTATGGTTAGATGAAACCAACAGTGTGGTGCATCTTTCTACATCATGAAAATGAGGAAACTAACATTTCCATTGATACACACTCATATTTAGTAGTAGTATATAGATTACTGTAAAATAAGGATAATATCCATATATTCCTAACCGTTTGATTATTCAGGGTACAAATTGGTTGTAATGGCATGGTCACAATCGCATGAATTAACTATTTCCAAATATAGCTGATTTACGGTGTCTCTAATACATTGCCATAGTTCTACTCAAATTCTGCTCAAACAAGGATATGCCAATCATCACAAAAATTTCAAACAGTGTCATGGCGTCATCATTAACATGAGACGGAAACAACTTATACGCGCCGTCCCAGCAATACGTGGTGCCATCTGCTTTGTCAATCGAGTAGATGATGCCATTGTGTTCAATAGCATCACAGAAGTGTGTATCAGCTTTGACGATGATCCACTGTGAGCCGAGTTGTCTCCAGCTAAAGAAGGCACCGGTGTAAAGATAGGCGAGTCTGCGGTCGAACAAGGCAATTAGCTTGAAGTCTGCGTAATTCGCATGTCGTGTGGGCACTTGGTAGATTACAATCTTCTGCAAAACAAGGTTCTTCCAACTGACGTAGTAATCTAGATGACTTGGACCGCGATGGTAATACTCTATATAATCCAACGGAGGAAGGACAATCTCATGGGAGGTCTAGAAGTTCACGAGCACCAACTTTTTACCGTCTTCTCTGAAGGTAGCCATCCAGTGGGAGTTCATGCTGACCCAGTACATACCTGCCAAGAAGTTTCGGGCGATGGTGATCGGATCGATGTCGAGGGAAATGATGTACGGCGACCCACTACATACCTGCAAAGAAGTTTCGGCTAATGGAGATCGGATTGAAGTCAAGGGGCATCATGCACGCCTCCGTATCATGGTGAGCCAATCTCGCAAGACCAGATAGCAACAAGCAGGGTGTCTTGAAAAGCTTAGGCCTCGCTTCGACGATGGCCGTGTGCATGTCCCTCGAGCATGCAGCCAGCCGCAGGGCGCTCAACATATCCATACACGAACAACAGAGGTCAAGGATGTCACTGGGGAGATTGCTCCAATCGTGGCTCATATGGATGCTGCGCGGTTCGCGTTCGTCCATGGTGGAGTTTGGAAGGGGGCTTGATTTACGGGGGAGAAGGATGTCGGTGCTGGAGCGGCTAGCGAGGGAATAGTGGTACTGGGGGAGGCGAGTGAGGCGACGGTACACGGGGGCACAGTGAGATGGAGACGGAGAAGGTGATGGAGATGGAGTGGTGCTATGGGAGCAGAGAGGGAGACGAGGCGAGGCGCCAATGTGCTATACAGCGGCGGTGACAGACTGCATAGTGCACAGGGTGAGGCTGACTTTGGTAACCCGAACACGCCACCTGGACTAGTGTCAGGCATAGGGTGTTGTCACTTCACTGTGAGGACCGGAAGAATAGTATTTTGACCATCAAGTGTACCACAGTTGTACTACTACTACTAGTAGGAACATGAGTACTCCAGTATTGTATAGCAGAAATAGGTCTCCTGTGCTAGCATGCATGTTCACTTCATCGTTCAGGTATCATCCATATTGCGAGAAGAACCAAATTCTCGTGCATGCCCAATCAATGCCCTGCCGCGATGCATGCAGTGGTCGTTCTGGTGCATCAAGGACGACATGCAGATCGTAACACACTTGAGAAGAGGAAAAATGGAAAGGTAGAACGCGGCAGCAGAGGAAGAGAATGCTGGCTAACGAGGCTGGGAGGGGATCGAGCGGGAAGTTAATGCTCCACGCCTAAAGGTTTTGGGAAAACCTGATTTTCATAAGGTGACTTATACTCACCTAAACGGAGGGAGTATTCCTTAACCAGAGAATGTTGTGTCTCCCACTCACGCGCTCAAAAAAAACTACGACACATTTTTTTATAATTTTGCATAGGTCCCACCTATCAGGAAGGATGCGCACGTACACGATCAGGTACGACTCATCAGTCTACCCGCATAGCCTTTTCGTTTAGTCTACCTAGCCGTCTAATCAACTGCCTGCACGCCACTTCTCCCATTTACTTCTCCATCAGGAACCGATTCTCCTCGGCTTCTTCACCTCCCCTTCATCTTCATTTGCATCCAAACCCCGTACATATGCAAGCCAATCTCCACTCGCACTGAGCCTAACCTGTGAAACAGTGGGCAGGGGGAGAATTAGGAAATGGACACGGAAGTAGTCTTTAGAATGCATTTACTACGTGATCAAACTCATCTTACCTGCTCATCGGAGGAAATCCGAGTGCCCCTCAACGTTGGCATCTCAAGGGGCGTCAACTTGCAACTACGACGGAGCCGCGCTGGAGAGACCCCCAAGGAAACATCCTCGTGCGTTCCATGGAACATCAAGATGCATTTGTATGAGTAGTTTATCTTGTGAGAGAAAAGGATGAACGAGGGAAGGCCTCTAGAGATAGAGATGGACACTACTACTACCAATGTGCTGGCCCGTGCATTGCAATGGATCCAAAGTAGTATAATAATACTTGTTCACGTGCTTGAAACATAAACACTCTAGTTTTGATATACATGTGTCAGCAGACATGACAGCTTGTCCATGGAAGTTGAACCACGGCGACCATCATGTTTCTTGTTTCTACCACTGCCACACCCACACGCGATTCCCACGATGCCGCTCCAACCCATGGCACGACGTCCCCCGACGTGGACATGGATCCTCTGACGTGGCTATCACTGCCTTGCCCTGCCTTTCCTTCGCTGACAGGTCAGACCCATGCTTATGGGTCCCACATGTCAGTGATAGAATGGTAGGATTGTTCGTGTCAGGGGATCCTCATCCCCTTGACGTTCCCCTCATCCCTCTCGGCCCCACCGCTCCTCTGCCTTTGTGTGCATGACATGCGGGCCAGCTGAACTACGGCGACCATCAACTTTCTACCACAGACACACCCGATTGGATGTGGTTTGCCTGCTCCACTGTTGTGCTCCGATCCGTACTCCCGCACCATCGATTTTCATCCAACGGCTGTGACACATTTCGTCCCGGGCATCAATCCTCAGCTGGAGTACTTATGTACTCCCTCCGGTCCTTTTTACTCTGCACATTGGATTTGCGGAAAGTCAAACTTTTCTAAGTTTGACCAAATTTATATTAGAAAATATTAGCATCTATAATATCTAATAAATATAATATGAAAATATATTCCAAGATGAATCTAATGATATTGGTGTTGTTATGTGAATGTCTATATTTTTATATAAACTTGGTCAAAGTTGGATGAGATTGACTTCGGACAAACCTAATATGCAGAGTAAAAAGGACCGGAGGGAGTACTATAGGTAGTACCCGCCGGTGTGGCCATCTACGCCTTGTAACGCCCCGACGCCCAGCTGTGGCATCCTCGCCACGGCCACGCCACCATCGGCCGGTTCATCTCGAACGAGTGAGTCGCGAACCACGCCACCACCATGAGAATGACATGTGGGCCAGCCGCATTTAAGGTCCGCATGTCATTGACTCATAGGCCGGGAACTAAACCACTGAAGTTCGGTCCTGTGGGCCCCGAGAGGGAAATGTAACTCCTGCGGCAGGCCTTGTGGTGCTCCTGCAGTACGAGCTCGTGCCAAAACTGGAATTTGTTTCTTACTACTACCAACTAGTACTAGTAAGGTACACGTGCATTGCACGCATGAGATTCTGGTGGTTTGTGCATTATGCTTCTACATGTGGAGCTTTCTGGATTCTAACATGTGGCAAAATCTGGTGGAATGTAAGGTTAGGCAAGTTTGATTAACTTAGGTGAGTGTTTGGTTCAAGCCACACCTTAGGCAAGCCACACTAAGGCCCCACATGACATACATACAAAAAATGTGGCAAGATTCCCTTAGGCTTGCCAACTTGTTTCTCTCATTTTGAAGAACTAATAACTTTCCCTAAGCTTAGTTGTGGCAAAGTTAGTCATGAATTAAGTTCAACCATGGAGTCTTCTAGATTATACATGTGGCAGAATCTGGTGGATGATATCGAACGGCCAGTAGTGCTCGGATTTGCCATCTTTGTACCGTCGGATTGGCTTCATCCAACGACCAACTTTCAAAGTTTTTCACACACTATATAGGGGGTATAGATGTAGATGTGCCGGTCCGTTACAATGGATCCAAAGTATATATATATATATATCTATTTAGTGGAGTGCACTCTAAACACATTATCTATTTATTTTTCTCTAACCTTCCGTAGCCATGCAACCAAGCCACAAAAGCTTCATGGGTGCCCCCACATCATATTATTCATACTACGTTGATTGAAAAAAAAAGATAAATCACCCAAAACAAGATCTTCCCGTTTTTTGTTCCTATGATGTTGTGCCGTGCACGTACCTACTAGTTGTATAGTGGTAGTACTAGTAATATAGTATTAGGAGTACAAACTTGGTACTAGTAGGAGTAGTACTAGTACGGAATGCTCCTACTCTATCAACGAGCCCTATTTGACACCAAATTTCTTGGCTTCCGTGCTACAGCTAGATCTTCCCCTCGTTTCTGTTTTCCAATCCAGCGGCGGGCGGGGTGTCGGTTTGCTCAATGGCGGTCCCAATGAAAGTGAAAATGCTAGGCAACACGCCTTCCCTAAGCTATGTGTCATGCCGGACGGGCCGTGTTGTACAACCGATTTCCGGGCGTGTGGGGGTGCGACGCGAACGCGGCAGGCCTTTTCCTTTTACCAGCAATGTGCCCGTGCGTTGCGACGGATCCAAAGTAGTAGAATAGTAGTATTTGTTCACAAACTTGAAAGAAATCACTATTGTTTTGATATACTCCTAATATATTACTCCCTCCGTACCTAAATATTTGTCTTTTTTTGAGATTTCAAATGGACTATCACATACGGATTATATAGACATATTCTAGTGTTTCTAGCAAGATGCCCGTGCGTTGCACGAAGTTGATGGAAAAGGTAAGCACAACTTATAAATTGACGGATGGAGTACTAGTTAAAGTGATGCATATAATTAAGCAAAGGGATCGCACATGTCGGTATTGACTGGAACGAGAATGCAACAGCACAATAAGAATTAAGGCCACGATGATGCGATCGCAGTGGTGGTTACAAAAGGCAAGAAGAAAGATGGATCCCCGAATGTACGACGTCCTCCTCCTCAACTTAGTGCGCCGGGCCACCGACTGGCGGCTAAGGAGCGACGGCTTTTGTGGCGAGGTCGAGGTGCTTCTCAGCAAAGGCATCCAAGGCTTCCAGCCGGTTGAGGAAGGCCAACGTCGTAGCATCCTCACTGGCCTTGTAGATACCTATGTACATGATTTCCTCATACATGTGGATGTGTAGGTCGACGAATTCTTGTAGGGCGAGGCGCCTCGCGGCGAGCGCGACCTCCAGGTGGACATTGTTTGTGGCGTCGGCGGGCAGTCGCAGGGGCACCAGTGCTTGAAAGAGGTTCCGGCCATGGAGGCCGATTAGGGCGGCAGGCAATGAGGAGCCCGGGCGCGCGGGCTGGAGGAGTACGGCGATGTCGTCCGCGAGCTTCTTGAGGACGGTGAACTTGTTGCTGGTGGCAACGATCATCTGGTCCAACTGAGAGTCGTAGTTGGCGTCGAAGGCGGCCATCCACCAACTGGTCTCCAACACCGTCTTGAGACGATCCTCGGCGCCATGCCGCAGGACGGCATCGTGGACCATCTGGCGCCGCCGCTGGCCGCTCACGAGCATCGCCGCCATGGGTCTGGAGTGAGCTCTTTTGCGCTTAGTGTAGCTGCTTAGGCAAATGCTTAGGTGCGTACGATGTGGTAGATGCATTGGAATGGAGGGGCGCCTTTATATGAGGGCAATGAGGGCAAACTGCGTTGCATTCACATCGTGCAGCCTCTTTTCCCGGACCTCCTCCCATTACTTCCCTCATGCATTAATTGAAGGAGGATGCATTGGCCGTTCAACATATCGGGAACCGCTACTCCCTCCCTCATCTGCATTAAAGCCATATCGGGAACTGTGCCGCCCGCTGTCAAATCAAATACTCCCTCCGTCTAGGTGAGTATTAAGTCATCTTATGAAAACCAAATAGTAAAGACATAGGTGTGGTGCATTAACTCTCACATTGTTTCTTATTTTTTTGTCATAAATAGAGGAATCAACCAAGAAGAGATGTGGGGCTTGTATGCTTTTAATGACTTGAGACTATCAAACATCACATGCAGTGGTCAGTTCGTTGCACAAGAACAAATACAACCCACGTCAGCACACACGCATCTTATATAGCATCACATCCAATGGCTATAAAAGATGAATGAGACCAAATTATATCTCATCTAGATGAGTTCTAGCAAAACTGTATTAATAATACTTAGTACTCCTGCGCCATGTATCATATATTTAGTATCATGTAGTACTTTATTTATTTATGAGGTATCCAGATGGCACTGCACCGCCAAGAAAAGAGGGTAACATCAAAATTATGTTCTACTTTTTTGAGTATGTTGGTAAGGTCCAGTCATAGTCACTTGTTGAAATCTCTAAAAAGACAAATACTCCCTCCGTCCGGAAATACTTGTCATCAAAATGGATAAAAGGAAATGTATCTAGATGTATTTTAGTTTTAGATACATCTCTTTTTATCCATTTTGATGACAAGTATTTTCGGACGGAGGGAGTAGAAAACAGAGTTGGTGATGACGGTGTGCGTGCCATCCTGCAATATAGGCCATCGGATTTATATCTAACGGATAGGAAAGAAACTATGGCAATTTTGCAAAAATATACCGACACGTCTCTCCACGTTCGCAAATAAGGCCTTCCCTCGTTCAACCTTTTCTCTCACAAGATAAACTACTCATACAAATGCATCTTGATGTTCCGTGCAACGCACGGGCAGCTAGCTAATTTCTTTTAAAATAGTTGCTGCGATAATTGGGTTGAAGTGATATATTTTATGTCTTCCCCGAATGATTTCAGATTCACTAGTAGTAACAAAGAAAAGGTTGCCTTGTTAATTAACAGAAAACAGGGTGAAAACTATCACATGAGGCCGGTAAAAACAAGGCACACTAGGTTCAGCGTCATCGTCACTATAGTTGTGCGCGTGCGAGAAGTCTACATATCGAGGGGGCTACCGAGCAAGGCACCAAGACACAATGTTTGAGAGAGAAACCAATTGACAGATTATGATCAGATCGAGTTGTCACCCTTCTGCTGTCATTGTTGGGGGGGAGGGAGAGATAGACGTATCGAGAGTGTGCGTGGTAGGCACAGAGGCACAACTAGCGAGTGTGTGTGTGTGTGTTTGAAAGAGGAGTAGATAGATTATTATCAAGATCGATGTGCCACCCTACTCCTTCGGTGCTGGGTAGTGTGTGTGTGTATGTTTGAGAGAGAAGCCAGTCGAAGATTAGTATCAAGATCGAGGTGTCACCCTACTCCTTCGGTGTTGGGACGTGTGGGTGTGTGGGGGGGGCTGTGACACTCACATATCTCTGAAGGAAATATGCCCTAGAGGCAATAATAAAGTTGTTATTTATTTCCTTATATCATGATAAAAGTTTATTATTCATGCTAGAATTGTATTAACCGGAAACATAATACATGTGTGAATACATAGACAAACAGAGTGTCACTAGTATGCCTCTACTTGACTAGCTCGTTAATCAAAGATGGTTATGTTTCCTAACCATGGACAAAGAGTTGTTATTTGATTAACGGGATCACATCATTAGTTGAATGATCTGATTGACATGACCCATTCCATTAGCTTAGCACCCGATCATTTAGTATGTTGCTATTGCTTTCTTCATGACTTATACATGTTCCTATGACTATGAGATTATGCAACTCCCGTTTGCCAGAGGAACACTTTGTGTGCTACCAAACGTCACAACGTAACTGGGTGATTATAAAGGAGCTCTACAGGTGTCTCCAAAGGTACATGTTGGGTTGGCGTATTTCAAGATTAGGATTTGTCACTCCGATTGTCGGAGAGGTATCTCTGGGCCCTCTCGGTAATGCACATCACTGAAGCCTTGCAAGCATTGCAACTAATGAGTTAGTTGCGGGATGATGCATTACGGAACGAGTAAAGAGACTTGCCGGTAACGAGATTGAACTAGGTATGGGATACCGACGATCGAATCTCGGGCAAGTAACATACCGATGACAAAGGGAACAACGTATGTTGTTATGCGGTCTGACCGATAAAAGATCTTCATAGAATATGTAGGAGCCAATATGAGCATCCAGGTTCCGCTATTGGTTATTGACCGGAGACGTGTCTCGGTCATGTCTACATTGTTCTCGAACCCGTAGGGTCCGCACACTTAAGGTTACGATGACAGTTATATTATGAGTTTATGCATTTTGATGTACCGAAGGTTGTTCGGAGTCCCGGATGTGATCACGGACATGACGAGGAGTCTCGAAATGGTCGAGACATAAAGATTGATATATTGGAAGCCTATGTTTGGATATCGGAAGTGTTCCGGGTGAAATCGGGATTTTACCGGATTACCGGGAGGTTACCGGAACCCCCCGGGAGGTATATGGGCCTTAATGGGCCTTAGTGGAAGAGAGGAGAGGTGGCCAGGGCTGGGCCGCGCGCCCCTCCCCCCTAGTCCGAATAGGACAAGGAGAGAGGGGGCCGGCGCCCCCCTTCCTTCTCTCTCTCCTCTTTCCCACTTAACGAATCCTATTCCAACTAGGAAAGGGGGGAATCCTACTCCCGGAGGGAGTAGGACTCCTCCTGGCGCGCCCTATCATGGCCGGCCGCACCCCCCCCCCCTTTGAGCCTTTATATACGGAGGCAAGGGGCACCCCTTGAGACAGAAGTTGATCCACGTGCTCATATTCTTAGCCGTGTGCGGTGCCCCCTTCCACCATAGTCCTCGATAATATTGTAGCGGTGCTTAGGCGAAGCCCTGCGACAGTAGTACATCAAGATCGTCACCACGCCATCGTGCTGACGGAACACTTCCCCGACACTTTGCTGGATCGGAGTCCGGGGATCGTCATCGAGCTGAACGTGTGCTAGAACTCGGAGGTGCCGAAGTTTCGGTGCTTGATCGGTCGGGCCGTGAAGACGTACGACTACATCAACCAAGTTAACGCTTCCGTTGTCGATCTACAAGGGTACGTAGATCACACTCTCCCCTCTCGTTGCTATGCATCACCATGATCTTGCGTGTGCGTAGGAAATTTTTTGAAATTACTACGTTCCCCAACAGTGGTATCAGAGCCTAGGTTTTATATGTTGATGTTATATGCACGAGTAGAACACAAGTGAGTTGTGGGCGATATAAGTCATACTTCTTACCAGCATGTCATACTTTGGTTCGGCGGTATTGTTGGACGAAGCGGCCCGGACCGACATTACGCGTACGCTTACGCGAGACCGGTTCTCCCGACGTGCTTTGCACATAGGTGGCTTGCGGGTGACAGTTTCTCCAACTTTAGTTGAACCAAGTGTGGCTACGCCCGGTCCTTGTGAAGGTTAAAACAGCACCAACTTGACAAACTATCGTTGTGGTTTTGATGCGTAGGTAAGATTGGTTCTTGCTTAAGCCCGTAGCAGCCACGTAAAACATGCAACAACAAAGTAGAGGACGTCTAACTTGTTTTTGCAGGGCATGTTGTGATGTGATATGGTCAAGACATGATGCTAAATTTTATTGTATGAGATGATCTTGTTTTGTAACCGAGTTATTGACAACTGGCAGGAGCCATATGGTTGTCGCTTTATTGTATGCAATGCAATCGCGCTGTAATGCTTTACTTTATCACTAAGCGGTAGCGATAGTCGTGGAAGCATAAGATTGGCGAGACGACAACGATGCTACGATGGAGATCAAGGTGTCGCACCGATGACGATGGTGATCATGACGATGCTTCGGAGATGGAGATCACAAGCACAAGATGATGATGGCCATATCATATCACTTATATTGATTGCATGTGATGTTTATCTTTTATGCATCTTATCTTGCTTTGATTGACGGTAGCATTATAAGATGATCTCTCACTAATTATCAAGAAGTGTTCTCCCTGAGTATGCACCGTTGCGAAAGTTCTTCGTGCTGAGACACCACGTGATGATCGGGTGTGATAGGCTCTACGTTCAAATACAACGGGTGCAAAACAGTTGCACACGCGGAATACTCAGGTTATACTTGATGAGCCAAGCATATACAGATATGGCCTCGGAACACGGAGACCGAAAGGTCGAGCGTGAATCATATAGTAGATATGATCAACATAGTGATGTTCACCAATGAAACTACTCCATCGCACGTGATGATCGGACATGGTTTAGTTGATTTGGATCACGTAATCACTTAGAGGATTAGAGGGATGTCTATCTAAGTGGGAGTTCTTTAAGTAATATGATTAATTGAACCTAAATTTATCATGAACTTAGTACCTGATAGTATCTTGCTTGTTTATGTATGATTGTAGATAAATGGCCTGTGCTGTTGTTCCGTTGAATTTTAATGCGGTTCCTTGAGAAAGCAAAGTTGAAAGATGATGGTAGCAATTACACGGACTGGGTCCATAACTTGAGGATTATCCTCATTGCTGCACAGAAGAATTACGTCCTGGAAGCATCGCTGGGTGCCAGGCCTGCTGCTGGAGCAACACCAGATGTTGTGAACGTCTGGCAGAGCAAAGCTGATGACTACTTGATAGTTCAGTGTGCCATGCTTTACGGCTTAGAACTGGGACTTCAACGACGTTTTGAACGTCATGGAGCATATGAGATGTTCCAGGAGTTGAAGTTAATATTTCAAGCAAATGCCCGGATTGAGAGATATGAAGTCTCCAATAAGTTCTATAGCTGCAAGATGGAGGAGAATAGTTCTATCAGTGAGCATATACTCAAAATTTCTGGGTATAATAATCACTTGATTCAAATGGGAGTTAATCTTCCAGATGATTGCGTCATTGACAGAATTCTCCAATCACTGCCACCAAGCTACAAGAGCTTCGTGATGAACTATAATATGCAAGGGATGAATAAGACTATTCCCGAGCTCTTCGCAATGCTGAAAGCTGCGGAGGTAGAAATCAAAAAGGAGCATCAAGTGTTGATGGTCAACAAGACCACTAGTTTCAAGAAAAAGGGCAAAGGGAAGAAGAAGGGGAACTTCAAGAAGAACAGCAAGCAAGTTGCTGCTCAAGAGAAGAAACCCAAGTCTGGACCTAAGACTGAAACTGAGTGCTTCTACTGCAAGCAGACTGGTCACTGGAAGCGGAACTGCCCCAAGTATTTGGCGGATAAGAAGGATGGCAAGGTGAACAAAGGTATATGTGATATACATGTTATTGACGTGTACCTTACTAATGCTCGCAGTAGCACCTGGATATTTGATACTGGTTCTGTTGCTAATATTTGCAACTCGAAACAGGGACTACGGATTAAGCGAAGATTGGCTAAGGACGAGGTGACGATGCGCGTGGGAAACGGTTCCAAAGTCGATGTGATCGCAGTCGGCGCGCTACCCCTACATCTACCTTCAGGATTAATATTAGACCTAAATAATTGTTATTTGGTGCTAGCGTTAAGCATGAACATTATATCTGGATCTTTTTTGATGCGAGACGGTTATTCATTTAAATCAGAGAATAATGGTTGTTCTATTTATATGAGTAATATCTTTTATGGTCATGCACCCTTGAAGAATGGTCTATTGAATCTCGATAGTAGTGACACACATATTCATAATGTTGAACCAAAAGATGCAGAGTTGATAATGATAGTGCAACTTATTTGTGGCACTGCCGTTTAGGTCATATCGGTGTAAAGCGCATGAAGAAACTCCATACTGATACTTTTGGAACCACTTGATTATGAATCACTTGGTACTTGCGAACCGTGCCTCATGGGCAAGATGACTAAAACGCCGTTCTCCGGTACTATGGAGAGAGCAACAGATTTGTTGGAAATCATACATACAGATGTATGTGGTCCGATGAATATTGAGGCTCGTGGCGGATATCGTTATTTTCTCACCTTCACAGATGACTTAAGAAGATATGGGTATATCTACTTAATGAAACATAAGTCTGAAACGTTTGAAAAGTTCAAAGAATTTCAGAGTGAAGTTGAAAATCATCGTAACAAGAAAATAAAGTTTCTACGATCTGATCGTGGAGGAGAATATTTGAGTTACGAGTTTGGTGTACATTTGAAACAATGCGGAATAGTTTCGCAACTCACGCCACCCGGAACACCACAGCGTAATGGTGTGTCCGAACGTCGTAATCGTACTTTACTAGATATGGTGCGATCTATGATGTCTCTTACTGATTTACCGCTATCGTTTTGGGGTTATGCTTTGGAGACGGCCGCATTCACGTTAAATAGGGCACCATCAAAATCCGTTGAGACGACGCCTTATGAACTATGGTTTGGCCAGAAACCAAAGTTGTCATTTCTGAAAGTTTGGGGCTGCGATGCTTATGTGAAAAAACTTCAACCTGATAAGCTCGAACCCAAATCGGAGAAATGTGTCTTCATAGGATATCCAAAGGAGACTATTGGATACACCTTCTATCACAGATCCGAAGGCAAGACTTTTGTTGCTAAGTTCGGAAACTTTTTGGAGAAGGAGTTTCTCTCGAAAGAAGTGAGTGGGAGGAAAGTAGAACTTGACGAGGTAACTGTACCTGCTCCCTTATTGGAAAGTAGTGCATCACAGAAAACTGTTTCTGTGACACCTACACCAATTAGTGAGGAAGCTAATGATAATGATCATGAAACTTCAGAACAAGATACTACTGAACCTCGTAGATCAACCAGAGTGAGATCCGCGCCAGAGTGGTACGGTAATCCAGTTATGGAAGTCATGCTACTAGATCATGATGAACCTACGAACTATGAAGAAGCGATGGTGAGCCCAGATTTCGCAAAATGGCTTGAAGCCATGAAATCTGAGATGGGATCCATGTATGAGAACAAAGTGTGGACTTTGGTTGACTTGCCCAATGATCGGCAAGCAATTGAGAATAAATGGATCTTCAAGAAGAAGACTGACGCCGACGGTAATATTACTGTCTACAAAGCTCGACTTGTCGCAAAAGGGTTTCGGCAAGTTCAACGGGTTGACTACGATGAGACCTTCTCACCCGTAGCGATGCTTAAGTCTTTCCGAATCATGTTAGCAATTGCCGCATTTTATGATTATGAAATTTGGCAGATGGATGTCAAAACTGCATTCCTGAATGGATTTCTGGAAGAAGAGTTGTATATGATGCAACCGGAAGGTTTTGTCGATCCAAAGGGAGCTAACAAAGTGTGCAAGCTCCAGCGATCCATTTATGGACTGGTGCAAGCCTCTCGGAGTTGGAATAAACGCTTTGATAGTGTGATCAAAGCATTTGGTTTTATACAGACTTTTGGAGAAGCCTGTATTTACAAGAAAGTGAGTGGGAGCTCTGTAGCATTTCTGATATTATATGTGGATGACATATTACTGATTGGAAATGATATAGAATTTCTGGATAGCATAAAGGGATACTTGAATAAGAGTTTTTCAATGAAAGACCTCGGTGAAGCTGCTTACATATTAGGCATAAAGATCTATAGAGATAGATCAAGACGTTTAATTGGACTTTCACAAAGCACATACCTTGACAAGATTTTGAAGAAGTTCAAAATGGATCAAGCAAAGAAAGGGTTCTTGCCTGTATTACAAGGTGTGGAGTTGAGTCAGACTCAATGCCCAAAGTTACATGTTGGGTTGGCGTATTTCGAGATTAGGATTTGTCACTCCGATTGTCGGAGAGGTATCTCTGGGCCCTCTCGGTAATGCACATCACATAAGCCTTGCAAGCATTGCAACTAATGAGTTAGTTGTGAGATGATGTATTACGGAACGAGTAAAGAGACTTGCCGGTAACAAGATTGAACTAGGTATTAAGATACCGACGATCGAATCTCGGGCAAGTAACATACCGATGACAAAGGGAACAACGTATGTTGTTATGCGGTCTGACCGATAAAGATCTTCGTAGAATATGTAGGAGCCAATATGAGCATCCAGGTTCCGCTATTGGTAATTGACCGGAGACGTGTCTCGGTCATGTCTACATTGTTCTCGAACCCATAGGGTCCGCACACTTAAGGTTACGATGACAGTTATATTATGAGTTTATGCATTTTGATGTACCGAAGGTTGTATGGAGTCCCGGATGTGATCACGGACATGACGAGGAGTCTCGAAATGGTCGAGACATAAAGATTGATATATTGGAAGCCTATGTTTGGATATCGGAAGTGTTCCGGGTGAAATCGGGATTTTACCGGATTACCGGGAGGTTACCGGAACCCCCGGGAGGTATATGGGCCTTAATGGGCCTTAGTGGAAGAGAGGAGAGGTGGCCAGGGTTGGGCCGCGCGCCCCTCCCCCCTAGTCCGAATAGGACAAGGAGAGAGGGGGTCGGCGCCCCCCTTCCTTCTCTCTCTCCTCTTTCCCACTTAACGAATCCTATTCCAACTAGGAAAGGGGGGAATTCTACTCCCGGAGGGAGTAGGACTCCTCCTGGCGCGCCCTATCATGGCCGGCCGCACCCCCCCCCCCCCTTTGAGCCTTTATATACGGAGGCAAGGGGCACCCCTTGAGACACAAGTTGATCCACGTGATCATATTCTTAGCCGTGTGCGGTGCCCCCTTCCACCATAGTCCTCGATAATATTGTAGCGGTGCTTAGGCGAAGCCCTGCGACAATAGTACATCAAGATCGTCACCACGCCGTCGTGCTGACGGAACTCTTCCCCGAAACTTTGCTGGATCGGAGTCCGGGGATCGTCATCGAGCTTAACGTGTGCTAGAACTCGGAGGTGCCGTAGTTTCGGTGCTTGATCGGTCGGGCCGTGAATACGTACGACTACATCAACCAAGTTAACGCTTCCGTTGTCGATCTACAAGGGTACGTAGATCACACTCTCCCCTCTCGTTGCTATGCATCACCATGATCTTGTGTGTGCGTAGGAAATTTTTTGAAATTACTACGTTCCCTAACAATCTCTACTCTTATAAAAAAACAGAGTTGGTGATGATGGTGTTCCTGCCATCCTGCAATATAGGCCATCCGATTTATATCCGACGGACAGGAAGGAAACTATGGCAATTTTGCAAAAAGATACCCACACCCCTCTCTGCATTTGCAAATAAGGCATTCTCTCGTTCATCCTTTTCTCCCACAAGATAAACTTCTCATACAAATGCATCTTGATGTTCCGTGCAACGCATGGGCATCTTGCTAGTAGGGAGAAGGAGTTTGTGTGACACATATCTAGCTATATTAAGGGATAGGTAGATAGCATATGTGTGAGATACATTATTATACTTTGAGACATTAGTGGTTGTGGGTGGGCGGAATTAAGGGGGTGGGCGTGTTAGACATAGAGAGCGTGTGTGTTTCTGTGTGAGAGACTTGTAGGACGGGGTAGAAAGACGAATTTAACCCTGACGGAGGGAGAGAAATACACGAAGTGCGCGTGTGTGACTCCGATGCCCACAGGGAAATGAGATATGTATGCGTGTGAGAGAGATTGCACAATTCATTCACGTATCACTATCTAGCGATCGTGGACATGCATCGCTTGAACATAAGTCAATATCTACTTTGTATCGTGGCCAAAGGTACAATATAGATTCAACGCTATAAAGATTGGACACTCACATATCACATTTTTTCTATTTAAATAAACCTTTTCAGTTGTGCATGCCAAAGTTACAGTGATGTTTCTTCAAACAACCAATGTAGCTATCATGTACATGCACCATTGTTACTCTTGCATTCAAATTCATTAGTCTTGGATGATTTAAGTTTCTATTTTGAAGTAATATATGTAATATTCATATATGAATTCAACGGGTACACAATTTATGAAATGGAGGCTATGTAATCATATGAGGTAACACTTTTAAGTAGCTGACTACAATATCCATTTCTTTTTGTGCGCCTCTACACTAACACGTCAATGCATTATGTTTAAAGTAAATAACCAATGGCACTAAATTATCTATTTACACGAGAAATACATAGGCTGACCGTTTGATCCCCTTTTTTGTGAATGCGCCACTACACCCGTACGATTGGTCGCGCCCGTGTGAACGTCCAAGTTATCGGCGCATCATCCCAAGTTATTGTCTTTTTTCTAGGGTGGACTTCACACCAGTTATTAACTACTGACGTGTGCCCCGTGTACACAGTCTAGCATGACCTTCCCGCTAGCACGGTCCAAAATTAGTTGAAACTGGATACGAACGATCCCGCGGGCGGCAAAATCTCCCGCCTCCTTCTAAAATTTCCGCCACCTTAGTCTTTAGCATGCGGAATCCCCCTTTTGTCCTTGGTGCACGAAGACCAACAGTTACAATACCGCCCTCATCTACATGATAGGTCGGGGCTGCTTTGGTAACTTCCGGTTCCCCCACTACATGGCACCCCCATTTCCTCTCCCCCTCCCGCAAAAACGACTAACTCCACAGCACCAAAGCATCTTACATCACACCGTCCGTACTTCATCGCCCTTTCTCCCCTCCCCTCTCGAAACCCTAGACTGCTCATCCATCGGCGTACCGTAGCCCATTCACTGCCAGCGGGCTCCACCTCGCCGGATCTGCTTCTCCGGCCGCATCTACCCCTCCCACCTCCCCTAGAAACAAGTAGACTGCTCATCCACCACTGTACCACAGCCCATTCAGTGCCGTCCTTGTCCACGGCGCCGGATCTGCTTCGCCGGTACTCTCGTCAACCGCCGCGCATCTGCGGCAGCTCATTCGTACTCCCCACTGGAGACGCTTCGTGCACACCCCCCGGAGCCGCCCCACCGACGCCCCTGTCGACGGCCTCTGATCCTCTTCGCCGACACCTTCCTCAACCCTACCGGAGCCGCTTCGCCGACACCATCGTCAACCCTACCAGAGTAGCTTCGCCTATACCATTCTCAACCCTACCGGGGCTGCTTTGCCAACTCACAAGTCCACGGCCTCAGATCCGCTTCCTCGCACCCTCATCCAACCTACCGGAGCAGCTTCTGATGCCCCGTCCACGGCCGCAGATCCGCATCGTCGACACCGCCATTAACCCAACCACCAGAGTAGCTTCTAACGCCCCGTCCACAGCCGCAGATCCGCATCGTCGACACCATCCTTAACCCAACCACTGGAGCAGCTTCTAACGCCCCGTCCACGGCCGCAGATCCGCGTCGTCGACACCATCCTTAACCCAAACACCAAAGCAGCTTCACCTACGCCATCGTCCACGGCCACAGATCCGCTTCGCCCACACCGTAGTCCACCCTACCGGAGCCGCTCCACAAACACCCTACTCGACGGTTCTCCGGACCCCGACAGCCAGCGCAGCGTCATCACCCTCGACGTTTCTAACCTGATTCCCACCGTCTGGAGAGATGCCAAGCACCCGCCACGGCCTAGGTACTTGTCACCTTTAAACCCATCCAGCATCACCTGCCCGATGTACTTCAAATATACTAACCGGTCGTTGTTACCTGTTATGCAGCTGGCAAAAACTACAAGGACGATGTTTCTTCTGGATCTAACAGCTTGGCCAACCAAGATCCTGGACTGAGGCATTGCTATGATCTTGTAAGCGCGTCTCTCTCTCTCTTGTATTGTTCTGTGCCTGCCAGCGTGCTTTGCTAGGATTTTCGACCAGTAATCCCTATGTGCAGACAATGATTTCTACTACTGGCTGCTAAATTAGATATGTAGATGTCATACATGATGCTACCTCGTACCTCCGTTCCTAAATATAAGTCTTTCTAGAGATTCCACTATAGGCTACATACGGAGCAAAATGAGTGAATCTACACTCGAAAATGCATCTATATACATCTGTATGTGGTCCATACTGGAATCTCTTCAAAGACATATATTTAGGAACAGGGGCAGTACATTACACAAAATTGTAGGTGGCATGTAGGAATTCCAGTGCACTACATTAGGCTCCGTTAGAGTGCCTGCTAGTCCAGCATACAGAGTCATGGCTAGTTTATGGTACGCACACAATCGTTAATTGGTGGTTTAAATATGCGCAAGGGATATGCAATGTAGTATCATGTAGAGATGTCTGAAATTAGTCGTGTCAACTTGCAGATAGGGTTACACAATGAAAAAGTACAAGATGTATGTGGCAATTTCATGGAACATCGCAAAAAAGGAGAGGCAGCGGTGAGCCTATACAGTGTGCTATGGTACGTCACCCCTCCATTGCAATCATCGTGACATGTTATTTGTATGCCAGTTCTATTAGCCAAGTTTCTCAGGGACAATTATTACGAGTTATCCTAAGAAAATAAGCACCTGTGAATATAAGCTCCATGTAATAAGCCAACCAGTTCTTTTCATTGCATTTTCAGCTTATCTTTGGTATGATCAGTGGAAAGTCTAGATTGCATTATATTTTTTTCATTTTGCTGCCCATATGGAAATTAATTTGACTTGCAAACATCACAAATTGAACTCAGTGCAGTAATTAATATGATAGGAAAACAGACCATCACTATTTGCTCAAAATGCAAATACAAAGATACCATCTACTTGGCACAATCTACTTTGGTCAATGTTTTCCATAGAGATCCCATTGCCTAATTTAAACGAAGAACGCATGACCCACATTTAAATGAAGAACAATTATTTATTGAAATTCAATGGTCCAAGTGGCTGGTTATTATCGTATAGCAGCACCACCTGAAAGCATCATATAGCAGCAGCAGCTCATAGCAACTCATCATACAGCAGCAGTCTGCAATTCATCATATACCAGCAGCAGCTCATAGCAATTCATCATATAGCAGCAGCAGGAGCAGCTCATAGCAATTCATCATATAGCAGCAGCAGGAGCAGCTCATAGCAATTCATCATATAGCAGCAGCAGGAGCAGCTTGTAGCAACTCATCATATAGCAGCAGCAGCTCATAGCAATTCATCATATAGCAGCAGCAGCTCATAGCAACTCATCATACAGCAGCAGCTCGTAGCAATTCATCATATAGCAACAGCAGGAGCAGCTCATGGCAATGCATCATATAGCAGCAGCAGAAGCAGCTCATAGCAATTCATCGTATAGTGGATCAGAATGAAAATTTGGCAAACAAAATTAGAGGAGATCCTCACCTTGTTGGATGAGCTCATCCTTCAACAACACCTCAAGGCCATGGCCTAGGAGGAGGGGAGGGGGAATAAGGTGCCCTCTGCCGCGGTGTGGCATCAGCTATAGTTGTGCAGCGCCTGCCGGAGTAGTGCGTTGGACGAACCACAATGGAGCAGCTGCTGGAGACCATGAGAATGAGGGGCGGCGCCAGAGGGAGGAGCAGCCAGGGAGATTTTCCCCTACCCGCCGGCCATGTAGCCTAGCTGGACATAGCATCGTCGAGGACCAGGCTAGATGGGACCAGTGGCGACGGCTCGCTGGAGGAACCCTAGTGCTGCAGGCAGGGGATCGAGGTAGAGGGAAAGGGGAGAGGAGATGCAAGCGGGCAGGGCAATGAATGCTTGCGTGTTTGTTTTTACTTGAGGGTCAGGTGTGACACGGGTGTCAGCAGTTGCATTTTGAGTGTAATATAGGCAGACAACAAAGTCATTTCACTATTCCCCTTCCCTTCAATTTTTAGTGAGGTTCTACCCGAAACACCCCCCTCCAAAGCGAAATTAGTTAAGCCCAAGCCCATAACTCAAAAATGACTTCTTTACATCTTTTATGGCTTATTTTGACAATATGCCTTGAGAAGGCGGAATCGAACTGGCCCTTAACCTGCAATTCAATTGTGCGTGTAATGATGAATCACTCCTGCCTGCTATCTGTACATTTAGGCATCATCATACATGGCATAACCTAATACATGTGCATTCCATTGTAGAATCTGGAATATGCAATGTTTATGTTAGTTCATACGTTGCACATGATGTTTAAATGCCCCTTAAATCTGGTCATTCAAGTGATGGTCTTTAAGCCTCCTTCTTTGCTTCTTTTCTTGATATGTAAGATTTGCTCACACATCTGTTCAATTGCTTGTTTGCATCAGCCAGCCATATTAGGACTGTTTGCTTTGATTACTTGCTGTTCTTGACCTAACACTCTAACAGAGCTTGTCAACGATTTAAACACTAAGGGTTGTTGTAGTGGGGCCTTGTCTAACTCATAGGTGACATAAAGGTTTTGGCTGTACACTACAGTAGGCTCTCCAGGAGTACCTGGAGATCCAGTTTGAAGGTATGCCTAGTTTTTACATAGTGCAGGCATAGTAAATGCTCATTTCATTGTGTGCAAGTGCAAGAGATGCGGCATGTTTCATTATATGGTGTTGTTTTGTTATAATCTCATTCTTTTGTGTTCACAGACTGGAAAGTATGCATATTTATCTTCCAAGGAGACGAGTAACTAGTTTGTGTCACCTTGTAGAGGGGGTGCAATGAAGATAAGATTGAGGATTTCCAAGTACAAGATGTTAGGAAGGAGCCTTGCAAGAGAAGTAGGAGCTGTGCTGAGCCTCTTCAACCTGCTAAGGTAAGTCGCTGTATGCAACTCAATAGTTCAATTCCTTGTTTGTTTCAGGCATAGTTAATTTTCTCTTTTCAATTGCTTTATTTGTCCTCAGTTAATGAGATGCCCAAATAATCATGCCTGATGTTCAGTACTTGTATCACTATTAGTTGACATAATTAAAGGCCTTACCATTTAATTACTCTGCCGAAGTGTGCCTGAAGCTTTGAAGTCTATTAACCAACTATTATTGCATGAGGCTCACAATCTAGTTTATACTACGCTAATGATTGCATAGTTTTGCCTGCTGTAGTATGTTTGTATGAAACCCTCTGCTGTTCATTATGCTCCCTAAGACTTTAATTGAGGCACAGAATGGCCAACTGCTTGCTTACTTATACGCAACGTGTTGTCTAAATTTGTAACTTGTCTGTATTTTCGATTGGGCCCCAACATCATGCTCCTCTGGTGAGCTAAGAGGGATTTCTGTATGCAGGCTGCACAGACTATCTTTTTTATAATTTTTAAAATATCACCTGCTTATGCTTCATGACGTGTAACATTATTGTTAGTCTTGTTTTGCCATGTAGTACAAAATAGTGTCTTGTTTGCTTCACTGTTGTAACTATAGTTTTGCCCTAGTCATGTGTACTTACAGAAACATTTCAGGATGAAGTGACATCAACACAAAGATCTACGAGCAGTACGGCATGGCCGTTACCGAATGATTATGGATTGGAATTGGAATGTGCTGATGTTCTCGAGCATCAACTAGAGGTGGCAAGACAACGTGTACATGATTGTCAACGTATAATCAACAAGTTGAGACTGGACATGCATGTATTAGATGCAGGAGTCAAAAAAATGAAACAAGACACTGAGGTAACCATGAAGGAATTGGAGATTTTGCAGACTGAAATTTGTGCTATCTGAATCCGGCCAATCCTATTTTCTGAAGAGATTATAGTTCAAATGGAGTTAAGTTGATGCGCGTCCATGATGTATGAGCTGTATTTGCCCAGTGTATGTAATTTGATGTTTGTGTATGCTTTATTATCACCTGTGCCGAACCATAATGCCCAGTGGGTATAATCGGCTGTAATTTCTTTATTGTATAGTGTAGGATTATTCTACCTTTCTATGCCTTGATCTCTTTGTTGTATAGTGTATGCTTTTTAGAGGTGATAATATTGAGTAGGATAATTCTTTGAATATGCTATATCGTTCAAACGGGGGCCAACTCGCCCGACCATGGCCCTTCACGGGCCGTCAGATCCATGGGCCTTCTACGTCTCGTAGGATCCATGGGCCTTCTACGTCTCGTAGGATCCATGGGACGCCGACTCATTTATGGGTCTTGTACGGGCCTTTAATGGGCCGTAGACGGGCCTTTAATGGAAATCGTACGTTTTATGGGCTGACCATAACGGGCCATTAATAGGCCGTATTTGGTGATGCTATGAAAATGGCCCAACAGACTAACAGTCCACAAATGGGCCGACTGTAACGACGGGCTGAATTTGGCCCACAAGCAGAAAATGACAGTAACGGGCCGTAAGTAACCGAATGTTGCAAATGAGCCCAAGAATAAATGGGCCCTCAAAAGGCCGAAAGTTAACTTGGGCTGGAAACGGCCCAACGGAATAACGGGCCGTTAATGCGTATAAAGTGATACACTGTTCATTATGGGCCAGTTTCACCACGGGCCGTTAATGGGTGTAAAGTAATACATTGTTCATTATGGGCCGCTAATGGGCCAAGAGTTACAAAGGGCCTCATATGGGCCGAAAGACGTCATGGGCTATACATGGGCCAGAAGTGAAAACAGTCTGGAATCATATTGGATGGCCCAGATGGCGCTACTGGGCCTAATTTGAATAGGGCATAATGGGCCTTGGGTTAGCGGGTTGTAAATGGGCTATATGCAAACAGGCCGTTAACAGGCTTTCCATGGGCTGGCCCGCTAGCTTTTGACCAAGTCAAACGAGTCGGCTTTTTCACAGGAATGGGCCACTGTTGGGCCGTGCCACGTGTCGATGTATCATAGGAGCCTTCTGTCCAGTGAGTGGATGACATCTGTCCCAACGATAGAGCACTCGCAACGAGTGCATGGGCGCTGATGTTTCCCACAGCTACGGTTTTGCATCTTACGGCGGCGACCTCGGACCATGCCCCAATTCTATTGAAAATTCAGGATGGTGAGTCTCGTCCACCGGCAAAACCTCCCTTCAGGTATGAGGTTATGTGGGAGACGCATGAAACATGGCAGGATACATTCTCACAATGCTGGAGCGAGGGACAACCGATTGTGAATTTGGAAGAGTTGCAAGTAAAGTTGCGGGGTATTTCTGACAGCCTTTGTAATTGGAATAGGAATACTTTTGGAAGTGTCCGCAAAGAAATAAAGAACCTGTCAGCTGAACTAGAGCGACTGAGAGGAGACCCGATGAGGATCGGACCGTCCCATACAGAACTTAAGATCAATGAAAAGCTCATTGAGCTCTACCATAGGGAAGAACTGATGTGGCGTCAAAGGTCTAGGATTGAGTGGCTTGCATCAGGTGACAAGAACACAATTTTTTTTCATATGAGGGCTTCGATGAGGAGAAAGAAGAACATGATTAAAGCCCTTGAGAATGCACTTGGGGTGAACATTAGTGATCCGGCTGAATTGAGAACACTCGTGACTGATTTTTACAAGTCTCTATATACATCTGCGGGTGTAAGTAATGTGGATCAAGTCCTCCAACATGTTCCTACAAAGGTCACCCAAAGCATGAACGAGGCACTGGTTGCCCCTTATACCCGAGAGGAAGTTAAAATATCACTCTTTCAGATGGCACCGACTAAGGCACCTGGACCCGATGGATTTCCTGCACAATTCTATCAGCGGCACTGGGATATCTGTGGAGAGGAGGTCACGAGAGCAGTCATGAGAATCGTAAGGGGAGAGGAAAGTGTGGCATGTGTTAATGGCACAGTACTGGTGCTAATCCCAAAGGTGATGAACCCTACCCTCTTATCTCAGTTTCGCCCCATTACCCTATGTAATGTCATCTATAAGATCGCGTCCAGGGTTATAGCAAATAGGTTGAAAGTGATCCTACCAGAGGTCATTTCAGAAGAGCAATCAGCATTTGTCCCGGGCCGTCTCATCACAGATAATATTATTTGTGCTTACGAGTGCTTGCATTTCATGAACAGGAGTAAGGCCAAATCAAATAGTCATTGTGCGCTCAAGCTTGATATGATGAAAGCTTATGACAAGTTAGAATGGTCTTATCTCCAGGCGATTATGATCAAGCTTGGTTTTATGCAGCAGTGGGTGCACATTATAATGGGTATGATCAGCTCAGTTTCTTTCTCGGTTTCTTTTAATGGAGAGAAGTTGGAAGCTTTTACACCTTCATGTGGTATTCGACAGGGAGATCCGATTTCCCCTTATCTATTCTTGATTGCAGCAGAGGGCCTCTCGTGCCTCCTAGAACGCAGTTCTCAGTCGTCTTTGCTCAGTGGGATTAAGGTGGCTCCGACAGCTCTGGCTGTGAACCATCTCCTGTTTGCGGATGATAGCCTGCTGCTTTTCAAGGCTAGTAGTGAGGGGGCGACGGTGGTGTCAAACTTATTGAATACCTATTGTGATGCATCAGGCCAGAGAGTCAATCACAGTAAGTCATCTATTTTTTCAGCAAGGGGTGCCCACAACAGAGGAGAGATAGTATCAAGCACATCCTCAATGTTTAGAATGAGACCCTCAGTGATCGCTATTTGGGAGTGCCAACTAATGTTGGTAAATCAAAAATGGGAACCTTCCGCTATCTCCGAGATCGTGTTTGGGATAAGGTGAAGGGGTGGCTGCAAAAACTCTTGTCTTATGCGGGGAAGGAGATTTTAATTAAAGCAGTGGCACAAGCGCTCCCGGTCTTCTCCATGGCTTGTTTCAGACTACCCAGAGGACTATGTGACAATATCACATCGATCATCCGGCAATTTTGGTGGGGTAGTAAGGCGGGGAGGCGCAAGCCCAGTTGGGTGGCTTGGGATGACATGGTTAGACCGAAACACCTTGGGGGTTTGGGCTTCAGAGACATGGAAATTTTCAATCTAGCATTACTCGCCAGGCAAGCTTGGAGAATCTTAAGCGACCCATCTTCTCTTAGTGCGAGGATTTTGAAGGCAGCTTACTTCCCAGAGACTTCCTTGCTTGATGCAGAATTAGGGAGTAAGCCCTCGCAAATTTGGCGGGCAGTCTTGGATGGACGAGACATGTTGAAGCAGGGAATTATAAGGAGAATTGGCAATGGACAGACTACAGAAATATGGAGACACAACTGGCTACCGCGCCCGGGTATGTTGAGACCGATCGCGTCTTTGGTTAATAACCCACCAGAGCTTGTGGTTAATAACCCACCAGAGCTTGTGGCAGATCTGATAATCCCAGCTACAGCATCTTAGAATGAGCCGTTGGTACGCCAGGTATTTTTTCCTATCGATGTTGAAGCAATTTTGTCGATTCCCCGGTGTACCAGAACATCGATGACTTCTGGTCGTGGAGTGCTGACAATCGAGGCATGTTCACTGTCAAATCAGCCTACAAGATGATACTTCACACAAAAATCTCAAGGGAGAATTGGTTAGAGGAGGCCGAGGGCGCGTCGGGCGATAACAAAGAGACAAATGACTGGTCGAAGCTTTGGAATATTGATGTTCCATAGAAACTGAAAATGTTCTTGTGGCGGCTGGCTAGATCATCGATGCCAACTACGGATATTCTTCATCATCGGAACATGGCTACATCGGCGGCATGCGGGTTATGCGGCGCAAGAGATTCTTGGTGACATGCGTTGATAAACTGCTCGATGGCTCGGAGTGTGTGGGCGTTAGCTGATGAAGAAATTGTGGAGGTGATGTGTCAGAATGAAAGAGACAACGCGAAGGACTAGATCTTCCAAATGAACAGCAAATTATCGCATGACCAGCTAGTTCGCATGGTGATCACGTTATGGGCTATATGGGGAGCGAGAAGGAAAGCAGTTTATGAGGACATCTTTCAAAGCCCAATGTCAACACACTTATATATTCAGTCCTATTGGAGTGATCTCCAAGTTTTAAAGAAGCCACACATCCAGCATTCACAGGCCAGGCCGGCGAGGCCGTCCAACTGGATCCAACCGCCGGAAAATTTGATGAAGGTGAATGTAGATGCTGCGGTGAGGGGACGTCGAGGAGTCGGTTCAGTGGCAGCGATATGCAGGAACAGGCAAGGACTCTATCTAGGTGCTTCATCTATGGTATTCAGAGGTATAGTTGATCCCACGACTCTGGAAGCTCTAGCGGTGAGGGAGGCCATGGCATTGGCGGAGGATCTAAACCTACAAGCTATTCAGGTGGCTTCGGATTGCTCAATGGTGATAGATGACATCAAGAGGAGAAGTGGGGCTGGCTATGGGGCTATTATACATGAAATACTAGAGTACTCTACTAGTTTTACTTTGTGTAATTTTGTTCATGAATTTAGGAGCTCGAATGTCGAAGCTCACAATCTAGCAAAGCATGCACTAAAACTGGGGCTTGGTCGCCATGTTTGGTTGGGCCACCCTGGGGATCTTCATTTCGTCCATGTAAATTGTGTGGCGGATCAATAAAGCTTTGCTGATTGTCTCAAAAAAATTGTCCCAATGATGAGCCGACACGTGTTTCCTCTAGCCAATGATGATTTTACACGTGGAAAATCCCCATTGGTCGGGGCTGTTAACGGGTTATCGGATCCAAAACCCGACCCGATAGCTTAACGGTGTTCCGCTACGGTGGATGCCACGTGTCGGTCACCCTTGATGAAAGCACTTCTGTGACGCGCGATTTATCGTCATGGAAGTGGACACTTCCGTGATGATAATTTTGGTAATGTCATGGAACACTTCTACGACAGCACAGGTATGACTATCTTGATTCTGTCATAAATTTTTCATGGATGTACATGCATGACAAAAAAATGCGACCTACTGTGACAAACACGTATCATCACGGAAGTGTATTTTTTTATAGTGCAAAGATGACAATACCTAGATCTATTTTTGTTTTTATGCCTAGCTAGGGGCGTTAAACGATGGCGCTTGTTGGGAGGCAACCCAATTGTATTTTTGTTTCTTGCTTTTTGGTTCTGTTTAGTAATAAATAATTCATATAGATTCTGTTTAGATGTGGTTTTATGCTTTTAATTAGTGTTTGTGCCAAGTAGAACCTTTGGGAAGACTTGGGGGAAGTCTTTGTGATCTTGCTGTAAAAAACAGAAACTTTAGCGCTCCTGAGATTTGCTGCCATTTTTTACTGGAGAGTGCGATTAGGTTGATTCTTTTTGAAGATGATTAATAGAAAAATTCCTCACGTCCACCAATTTATTTCAGAATTTTTGAGGTTATAGAAGTATTCGAAACCTACAGATTACTACAGACTATTCTGTTTTTGACAGATTCTGTTTTTCATGTGTTGTTTGCTTATTTTGATGAATCTATGGCCAGTATCGGGGGGTGTGAACCATAGAGAAGTTGGAATACAGTAGGTTTAACCCCAATATAAATAAAGAATGAGTTCATTACAGTACCTTGAAGTGGTGGTTTGTTTTATTATACTAACGGAGCTCATGAGATTTTCTGTTGAGTTTTGTGTTGTGAAGTTCTCAAGTTTTGGGTAAAGATTTGGTGGATTTTGGAACAAGGAGTGGAAAGAGCCTAAGCTTGGGGATGCCCAAGGCACCCCAAGGTAAAATTCAAGGACAACCAAAAGCCTAAGATTGGGGATGCCCCGGAAGGCATCCCCTCTTTCGTCTTCGTCCATCGGTAACTTTACTCGAGACTATATTTTTATTCACCACATGATATGTGTTTTGCTTGGAGCGTCTTGTATGATTTGAGTCTTTGCTTTTTATTTTACCACAATCATCCTTTTTGTACACACCTTTTGGAGAGACACACATGAATCGGAATTTATTAGAATACTCTATGCGCTTCACTTATATCTTTTGAGCTAGATAATTTTGCTCTAGTGCTTCACTTATATCTTTTTAGAGCACGGTGGTGGTTTTATTTTATAGAAATTATTGATCTCTCATGCTTCACTTATATCATTTTGAGAGTCCTCTAGAACAGCATGGTAATTTGCTTTGGCAATAAAATTAGTCCTAATATAATAGGCATCCAAGATGGGTATAATAAAAACTATCATAAAAAGTGCATTGAATACTATGAGAAGTTTGATACTTGATGATTGTTTTGAGATATGAAGATGGTGATATTAGAGTCATGCTAGTTGAGTAGTTGTGAATTTGAGAAATACTTGTGTTAAAGTTTGTGATTCCCGTAGCATGCACGTATGGTGAACCATTATGTGATGAAGTCGGAGCATGATTTATTTATTGATTGTCTTCCTTATAAGTGGCAGTCGGGGACGAGCGATGGTCTTTTCCTACCAATCTACCCCCCTAGGAGCATGCGCATAGTACTTTATTTCGATAAATAATAGATTTTTGCAATAAGTATGTGAGTTCTTTATGACTAATGTTGAGTCCATGGGTTATACGCACTCTCACCCTTCCACCATTGCTAGCCTCTCTAGTACCGCGCAAATTTCGTCGGTACCATAAACCCACCATATACCTTCCTCAAAACAGCCACCATACCTACCTATTATGGCATTTCCATAGCCATTCTGAGATATATTGCCATGCAACTTACCACCGTTCCGTTTATTATGACACGCTTCATCATTGTCATATTGCTTTGCATGATCATGTAGTTGACATTGTATTTGTGGCAAAGCCACCGTTCATAATTCTTTCATACATGTCACTCATGAGTGATTGCACATCCTGGTACACCGCTGGAGGCATTCACATAGAGTCATATTTTGTTCTAAGTATCGAGTTGTAATTTTTTCGAGTTGTAAGTAAATAAAAGTGTGATGATCATCATTATTAGAGCATTGTCCCATGTGAGGAAAGGATGATGGAGACTATGATTCCCCCACAAGTCGGGATGAGACTCCGGACGAAAATAAAAAAGGGGAGAAAGGCCACAAAAAAGAAAAGGCCCAAAAAAAGAGAAAGAAAAAATGAGAGAAAAAGAGAGAAGGGACAATGCTACTATCCTTTTACCACACTTGTGCTTCAAAATAGCACCATGATCTTCATGATAAAGAGAGTCTGCTATGTTGTCACTTTTATATAGTAGTGGGAATTTTACATTATACAACTTGGCTTGTATATTCCAATGATGGGCTTCCTCAAAATGCCCTAGGTCTTCGTGAGCAAGCAAGTTGGATGCACACCCACTTAGTTTCTTTTGTTGAGCTTTCATACACTTATAGCTCTAGTGCATCCGTTGCATGGCAATCCCTACTCACTCACATTGACATCTATTGATGGGCATCTCCATAGCCCGTTGATACACCTAGTTGATGTGAGACTATCTTCTCCTTTTTGTCTTCTCCACAGCCACCATTCTATTCCACCTATAGTGTTATATCCATGGCTCACGCTCATGTATTGCGTGAAGATTGAAAAAGTTTGAGAACATCAAAAGTATGAAACAATTGCTTGGCTTGTCATCGGGGTTGTGCATGATTTAAATATTTTGTGTGGTGAAGATGGAGCATAGCCAGACTATATGATTTTGTAGGGATAACTCTCTTTGGCCATGTTATTTTAAGAAAACATGATTGCTTTGTTAGTATGCTTGAAGTATTATTATTTTTATGTCAATATTAAACTTTTATCTTGAATCTTTCGGATCTGAACATTCATGCCACAATAAATAAAATTACATTGAGAATTATGCTTGGTAGCATTCCACATCAAAAATTCTGTTTTTATCATTTACCTACTCGAGGACGAGCATGAATTAAGCTTGGGGATGCTTGATATGCCTCCAACGTATCTATAATTTTTTATTGTTCCATGCTATTATATTACCAGTTTTGGATGTTTAATGGGCTTTAATATACCTTTTTATACTATTTTTGGGACTAACCTACTTACCAAAGGCCTAGTGCAAATTTTTGTTTTTTTGCCTATTTCAGTGTTCCACAGAAAAGGAATATCAAACGGAATCCAAACAGAATGAAACCTTCGGGAGAGTTATTTTTGGAACAAAAATGATCCAGCAGACTTGGAGTCTAGTCAAGAAAGAAGCGAGGAGGCCACGAGGCAGGGAGGCGCGCCCCCCACCCTCGTGGGCCCCTCACAGCTCCACCGACGTACTTCTTCCTCCTATATATACCCATATACCCCGAAAACATCCAGGAGCACCATGAAACCCTATTTCCACCGCAACAACCTTCTGTACCCGTGAGATCCCATCTTGGGGCCTTTTCCGACGCTCCGCCGAAGGGGGAATCGATCACGGAGGGCTTCTACATCAACACCATAGCCTCTCCGATGATGTGTGAGTAGTTTACCGCAGACCTTCGGGTCCATAGTTATTAGCTAGATGGCTTCTTCTCTCTCTTTGGACCTCAATACAAAGTTCTCCTCGATTCTCTTGGAGATCTATTCGATGTAATTCTTTTTGTGGTGTGTTTGTCGAGATCCGATGAATTGTGGGTTTATGATCAAGATTATCTATGAACAATATTTGATTCTTCTCTAAAATCTCTTATGCATGATTTAAATATCTTTGCAAGTCTCTTCGAATTATCGGTTTGGTTTGGCCTACTAGATTGATCGTTCTTGCAATGGGAGAAGTGCTTAGCTTTGGGTTCAATCTTGCGGTGTCCTTTCCCAGTGACAGCAGGGGCAGCAAGGCATGTATTGTATTGTTGCCATCGAGGATAAAAAGATGGGGTTTATATCATATTGCTTGAGTTTATCCCTCTACATTATGTCATCTTGCCTAATGTGTTACTCTGTTCTTATGAACTTAATACTCTAGATGCATGCTGGATAGCGGTCGATGTGTGGAGTAATAGTAGTAGATGCAGAATTGTTTCGGTCTACTTGTCACGGGCATGATGCCTATATACATGATCATGCCTAGATATTCTCATAACTATGCGTTTTTCTATCAATTGCTTGACAGTAATTAGTTCACCCACCGTAGAATTTGCTATCTTGAGATAAGCCACTAGTGAAACCTATGGCCCTCGAGTCTATCTTCCATCATATTATTTTCTTATCAACTTGCTATTTCTATTACCGTTTATTTTACAAATCTTTATTTTCCAATCTATACAACAAAAATACCAAGAATATTTATCTTATTATCTCTATCAGATCTCACTTTCGTAAGTGACCGTGAAGGGATTGACAACCCCTTTATCGTGTTGGTTGCGAGGTTCTTGTTTGTTTGTGCAGGTACTATGGGACTTGTGTGTTACCTCCTACTGGATTGATACCTTGGTTCTCAAAACTGAGGGAAATACTTACGCTACTGTGCTGCATCACCCTTTCCTCTTCAAGGGAAAACCAATGCAAGCTCAAGAGGTAGCAGCTCACAAGGCTTATGCCGTCCTACCTGGCCAAGGTAGCGCCCGCGCATAACCTTCCCTCGTTGGAGGCACCGGCGAGAGGCACAACAGTAGATGCAGTTAGGACCCTCCCAAAAAGGCAAGTGTGGTTGCACTGGTCAGCTTGATATGGTGGCACCATGACTCAGCCAATAGTTGTTCAAGTTTAATTTAATCCGGTTAAACTTGAATGCAATATGCTGAGTCATGATAAAATAACATGATGCAATTACAATGCATGAACATGATATCAACATGAGCATGAGGGTACAACATAACTATCCACCATATCAACAATGAATCATATCCAACTGAGCATGGCATAATGACGAGCATGAATATCACAAGTACAACACTACTCATTGTATAACATGACCACTAACATCAACAATAAATACCATGCAATAACACATCAATAATATTACCGAGTAAACACTTAACCAATTAACAGCAAAGGAACAATGCATATCAACGGTACTCGGTAACCGACGTTAGTCATGCACCGAAGAACATGACCAACCCAACATGTACTACTATCAAGAATGGCAATATGAAAGTAATACTAGCAAGTAAAACATGATAACTGAGTGCAAGAAAACATAGCATGACGGTAATCACCGATCCATAAGCATCACTGAAATAATGATAGCAGTAGCAAAACAAACCTACAGTTATTAAAGATTCAAGTTGAAAACCAAAGCTACTGCATGGCTATCATGCAAATGGTGGTTGTGGCTTGCCTAGGGATGAAGAAGGCTCTGGGAAGATGTGCGGAAACATCGGAGAAAGATTCGTCGGAAACACTTCTATCTCGAAAAGGGGCTGGTTAACGGCAAGGGAAATAAGGTCATTTCCAGTATGTCAAACCATAGTGAAAATGATACCAACAGAACGGGCTCGACGAGACAAAGATGTGGTCGTTGGATTCACCTTAATCGGAGTCTCGAGCAAAAAGTTATAGCCCGACAAAGTTCAGGGACCAATCTGTAAAAATAATCTCTACAAACAGGTCCCTGACTGGAAAACAGAAAACGTATTCTCAGAAAATACGTCTTCAGGACGGATAAAGCAGACGCACAATACACTTACTTCACGCAAAAACGTACTTTCTGAAGTACGCTTCCACTTATCCACGTGGACAGTGGCGGGGCCGGGCTCCTGGGTCGCGTACAGGTGGGGCCTGCCGTTGACTCTTTCTCCTCCCTTCTCTTCTCTTCTTCCTCCCGACGACGCCCGCGGGGCAGAGAGAGGGTGCCGGCGCCGGCTCTCGCCTGGCCGACTGCGGTCATCCCCCGAGGTGCTCCGGCCACCGACGTGCTCAGGGGGAGTACGGCGTCTCCGTCCCACCTGAGCATGGACGGCGACGAGGCCCTGAATGGCGGCGGCGTGGGCTCCCGCGGAAGAGGCCTCCGGCCGATCTTGGCTCTGGATAAGGGGTTGCCCCGAGGAAGAAAGGAAGATGGGGGAGGCTTCGCCAGTATCCTGGGCTTCTACTAGTGAAGAAAGGAGGAGCGGAGGGGCTAGGCAGGGCTCCAATTTAGGAGGAGGCCGAGGATAGATACGGCGGCCAGGGGCGATGAGGAGGGGCTCTTGAGCTCGGGCTAGAGGTGGGGAGGGCCTAGATGAGTGCAGTGGAGGCGATGGTGTGCTCGGAGTGGCTCGGGGTGGCCTTTATATAGGCGTGGCCGAGGAGGGGAGGCCGTGGATGCGTGGCCGTGGCTCGGGTGCCGCCTCTCGTGTCCGGCCACGCTCTGGCGATGACCAGCGATCACGGGAGGGCACATGAAGGCGACAAGGGAGGGAACGGATGAGCTACGGAGGCGCATAGGGAAGGAGGGGCCGAGGGGCGCAGGGGAGAAGGATCCGAACGCCATTAATTCCTTGTCAGCTATAGCTCGCTCGTGGGCATGCGCCGATGAGCACCAACGGAGAAGCAGACGGAGGGGGAAATGGCTCCAAGAGGACGACGATGACGCGGGGAACACGGTAGACAGGCCCGTGCTCGCTGAGACGCCGAGCAGAGAAGGGGCCCGAGTAAGAAGACGCTCTGGACGCGGCCAGTGCGTGCCAAAACGGTGGTCACCGCGTGCACTGGTGCACACAGTGCCACACTATCTCCCAAATGGTGTCTAGGGTTTAGTCCTTCCTGGGTAGGTTCCAACTGCGGTGGTAGCTCGGTCAAAGACTCCGTGGTGAAATGGTAAGTGAACTCTGAAGTTTACTGCAGTAAACTTGATCATGAAACAGTGATCAACTGAGGTGAGATTAGAGGCAAATGAGTTGTCTGGTAGGTTTAGGATAGGAAGGACTATAGTCCTGGTAATTATGAGATGATTAGGACAAGCATTTAATATAGTTGCTTAACAACCACATAAATTTGTCTAGAAACAAAATCAGGAAGAACCACTCACATAGAGTGATGGATTGAGCTGAAAATGAACATGGCAGGGTTATTTGGTCATGTGAGAGTGCCACAAAAATTTCATACCATTTGGCCAAGCCAAAATGGTACTTCCTTCATACAGCACCTCTTTGGACAGAAACTTACGAAAAATCCTGAGGAAATATGGCTAGATGAAATATGCCAAAATTTGGTAGAGATAGGTTATATATGTAGGGTAAGGCCTAGGAAAAATTTCAGACACAATGGAGCAATATAGAATATACTTGCTTCACTAACTGAAAATTTGGACAGAAACAAAGAATTGATGCTCATCTCACAAGGATGTATTTAATGAGCTCAAATCTTGAGGAGGGCTTTGATTTGATAAAATGAAGGACCATGCAAAATTTCAACTCATTTGGGTTAACCTAGCTAGTACTTCCTTCACAACCAATTCCCTTAGACAGGAACTTTGAAAAATTGCTCAAGAATATTCACTAGGAAAATTAAGTTTAATTTTGGCATGAGGCAATTATTTGGACCATAAAAGATGTCCAAAAAGTTTGGGGTCAATTGGGAAAAGGTAAATTGCACTTGCTTCACAATCTGCCATTCAAGACAGAATAGGAAAAGAATTAATTGAGCATGATGAGGAACAAGGAAAATGAAATATTTTGCCATGTTTGAGGAAGATATGACCCAAACAATTTATGAGAATTATTTGGGAATTTTAGGACTGATGGAAATATAGGTTGCTTCACAACCTAGGGCAAATTGGGTTATTCCTTTAAAAGGAATATGCCCAATAAAAAGAATATTGGGATTGGTCCAAGATGGAAATGGCAAGGTCTAGGAATGGATATGGGTATGAGAAGCCACTCTGGAAAAAAAAGAAGAGGGCATCTTCTTCAGTTTCAGACCACACAACCACGGAAAAAGAAAACTCACGCAAAAACTCAGAAAAACAAAAGAAAAAGAAAGGGCCAAAAATCAGGCTGTGACATAAGAGCATAGCCAGAGAACTCTATAACAGCAAGATCAACCCTCTTGGCTTCAGAAAAACCATGGATGCGAAAGATTTGATCACACTTCTCCTCCCACTCAATATATGCATCCAGATCCTCTTTTCTCGTGAATGATGGCACATGTAGCTTCACTCTTGCTTGGTTGTCATGGTCATCTTGACCACGACGGTCATAATGATGACCATTGCGACCAAAAACAACATCATGACGAGGCGTGGAGTAGGGTTCATAGTCCCCCATGCCTTCATCTTCGTCACCATGCTCGGAGAGATCTTCAAGGGAGAGGTCATCACCATCATGTGCAGCTCATCGCCGGTGCTCAGCGACAAACCCACAGGGGTCATGGCCTCGCCCACGAGCTTCTCCTCCATGCATCCCACCCTCACGGGTGGCAACAAAGTTGCCATGCCTCCGTTCAGCACCAACAGCAGGGGCACCCTGGGCAGCAGCTCCTACAACTCTTCCATGCCCATCGTGATGGTCCTCGGTTCTGTGATGTCGCCGGTTGTCGACGGCCAGCGAGGTAGCGGGACTGTGTTGATGTTGATCCACATTGCCCGTGATAGGAAGACGGCCTCCGAACATCCTTCGCATAGCTGCAACTACACTCTCCTCAATCATATCACCAAGTGTTGCGCGAGTTTTTGGGAGATCATCTTCCACATGTTCATGTCCATGTACACTCGAGTTGGATCCTGTCATGTCAACTCTCGGAAACAAGTGGACAAAAGAAAAAAATATATGTGGAAAACACTCAGCTCACCTTCTTGCTTACCCAAATTCTAATGATTCCTTGGTGGTTGTGCGGTGGTAGAAAATCAGGAGTGGAAGGGAGAATGAAAGGAAGGAAGCTGACGGTTTCTAGGTGGATCTGGGTGGGGTAAAATGGGGAGGGCTAGTGCTAAGATCCAATCGATGCAAACCAAATAAACAAGAAAAATTTGCAGATCCTTGCACCACATTTGAGCTGCAACACTTGCCACTACAACTTCTGATATTTCTCACCCAACTGAATATGATTGCACACTTGCTCAACACTTTCTCTTCTCTTTTTTTCACTTTTTTTTGCTTTTTTCCTCTCTTTTTTGTAGTACAAAAGATCTAGCAACAAGACTAGAAGAAAACAACATCAACTTTGGATAGAACTTGGTGCAAACACAAAGAGGAAAGCAAACAACTACATCTCAGCAAACAAAGGCTTGGATTCTTTTTATGGCTTTTTGGCTTTGGACTCTAGGACGGGGAAAACCAAACTAAAAAGGATAGATCTAGCTACAAGGATACAGATCCTACCGTGTAAACCTTGCTCTGAATACGAGATGACGCGACATCGTCTTCAGAGAAGAGGGTGTTCAAGGGAAGGTCCGATCTTCACGGCGTAGGATCGATAAAAGGATGGGGATAACTAGCTGCAAGCAGCCAAAAAATGGAAAATAAGAGATTATGACCCGATGAGGAGGATGCTCACCGAAGCTTGCAATCCGAACATTCACCGATCCACAACTCGCAATACTACCCCACACAACCACGCTCAAGTCGTGGAGCACGGGATAGGTGTAATCCGCAAGGGAAACCACGAACTCTAACCCACACAACATGATCTAGTCGTGGAGCACGAATTAGGGGCAATTTCTCAAGGAATCACGAGAATAAGGGTAACAAGAGCTATCCAATCTTAGGAGGAGTCTATGTCTTTGCTCTTTGATAGAAATGGCAAAAGTCCCCAACGAAGGGAAGAGCTAGCCTATTTATAATCGGGACAACCCCCTGGATAGGTTTGAAAACAAACTAGCTTTGGAACCGGCTTAGGTGTGAAAGTGAACCAACTTTGGTTTGACTAATTGGCTTCGAGACTTAAAGAGGTAGCTTCTGGAAATCTCTCGTCGGAGGCGGTTGGTAGTTCCCAACCAAACATTGTTCACTGGGGTCGAACAATGTTTCCTTCAGCAGCAAACTCGAGTTATTGGAACCTTTCGCAAGTTGGGATATCCAAACTCGTGTAAAACAATGTTTCGTCAGAATCGAAACAATGTTTCTTCAGCGGACAATTCGTTTCTTCATGAACTCCTAACTTTGTTTCTTCACCATAAAACATTGTTTTACATGGACTGATATGTGTTTGTCCTTGTTCGACATTGCACCTGAGTTCAACCAACAACAAAGGAGGTGAAGGCACAACCATGTTTTCAAGGTCAAACGATAAACTTAAGTTAGCGTTCACCCGATCATGTATTTGCATTGCGTGACTTCTTGTGATTGGACCGTTGATGGTTGGGATGTCCTCATCACCTAGCTCTACCTGTAATCATGACATGCATCTGTTTGCTTGTATTTACTGTTTCTCCCCCCTCTTCTCTCTGGTAGACGCCGAGACCGCTGCTGATGCCCCTGTGATCGACTACATCGACGACAATCCTTCTTCCCTTTGAGCAGAGCTTCCAAGCAAGCAAACCCCCCTTCTTTTGTATTTCTTTTCTGGATTTGAAACTACTCATGGAAGCCTCATAAAAAGTTAATAAAATGTTTGAAACAAAATTTGAACCTCAAAACACTGAAACCATTTGTTTCTAGCCTTTTTTAAGGGAACTATGTTTCTAGTCAAGACAGGAAAATATAGAAAAGCCAAACCATAATGGGCCAAAGCCCATCTATTCTCCCCCATTTCCTTTTTAGGTCACTCTCCACCTTTTCCCCTTTTTTGAGGCATCCATTTTCCATTTCTTCATGTACCCTCCACCACCGAATGGGCCAAACACCATCTTTCCTTTTCATCATCCTTTATTTCTTTTTTTTTCAGTAAATGTGCATAGCCTAATAAACTAAACGAGGCTAGTATGAAACCTCCTCTTCTCTTTTTTTTAGCAAAACTCGCCTATCGCGAGACCTATCGTCGCCTCGCCTCAAGCGTTGGGGTGCCCTTGCATTAGTGGGTCGGCCCATCTAAATGGTTTTGGAAGGTACTTCAAATTGATTTGGATCGGGTTTAGAACACCGCATGCATATTTTGTAAACTTAGAAGAGGAGAAAAAATCACAGAAATGAAATTAAATCTTTATGTACCGACCCCTAAGAAAATTATTTGGGATTGTGAACTGCAATAAATCATTTTATCCACTAATAGTGGCCAAATTAGATTTTTATGTGTTCCTCTCATCATTTTCTAAATACATACCAAAATTTTCCAATACAGGTTATACAGTTTTCTTATATGAGTATAACATTTTTATGCATGTTGAACATTTCTCAATTGATGAGCATTTTTTCAAAGCATACTTGAACATTTTTTTCAAATAAATGTTACAAATTTTTAATACGCATGGAACATTTTTTTGAACGCTATGAAACAATTTTTAATACTACGTGAACGTTTTTCTACATTGTACAAACATTTTTATGAAATGTCACAAACATATTCTTGAAATGAGTGAAAAAAAATTAAGTTTCACAGACATTTTTTGAATGGTACAATTTTTAAAAAAAATCTAACATTATTATTTGTTGTATAAACAGTTTTTAAAATGTCACAAACATTTATTTAAATGCGTGAATTATTTTTCTGAATGACACAAACATTTTTTTCCAAATTACAATCTTTTTCTACATTGTGTAATGTTTTTTTTGAAAATTTTACGACATTTGTTTTGAAACACATGAACATTTTCAAATGTCACAAACATTTTTTTGAATGATATCTACATTTTTAAAAAAAATTGTGCACACATTAATTTTACACTCCATGATTTTTTTTAATGTGCAATGAATACTTTAAAAATTGTATGTAAATTAATTTGAAATATGTATATTCAATTTTTTTGAGAGTACAAACAAAAGTAAAAAAATGAAAAACTAAAAAGAACAAAACGAACGAACTAACTAACTTTGACTGTAACTAACGGATAGCCCACTACTGCGTCGTGCAGAGGCGAGATGGATGCTCCTCTTGGTGCAGGCGAGACATATGCCCTCCCTTAAAAACATCCCAGTCTTACAAAATTACAGGTAGCTAGATGAAACCCACATGTTACAGTTGGGATCGGTTGCAATATATTTCAATAAAATTTGATTGTATGAAATATAAATATTTAGATTGCTAACATATGAGCCAAAATTAAAAATACAAACATACTATTATATTTGATTATGTATCTCTATACGAGTGCAGCGATTCGGTGCCCAGGCTCATCTGCACCCGGTCAGAAAAAAATTCAAAACAAATACTAGAAAAAAAATCCACTTTTTCCTATGATAGAAAATTTATTGCGTGAGGTTCTCTCCAAATTTTAGCTCATTTGGACTTCTGAGTAGCTCTCAGCAAAACCGACAAATTGGGTCAAAACAGTACGTGAACAGTAAATTGTTTTACAAACCCTGAATTTTTCTTTTTTGCTGAGAGTTGCTCAGTTGTCCAAATAATTTGTAAATTAGGGCGGACCTCACGCATCAAATTGTCTACCATGGGACAAAAAATTGATTTTTTTTAATTTTCCTAGTATTTGTTTTCATTTTTTATTCAACACGGGTGCATATGAGCCCGAGCTCATAAAAGGATTTCTCTCTATATCTCTACTACTAAAAAGAACGTAAGGTTCCCATTTCACATCTCTTTCGTCTAACCTTCCATATATACGTCCCACTTTTTCCTTATCCTCTTTGATTTTTTCCTCCCATATTTGATTTTTTTCTCCCATCCATTCAATTGTCTCATATTTATCTCTACTACTAAAAAGAACGTAAGGTTCCCATTTCACATCTCTTTCGTCTAACCTTCCATATATACGTCCCACTTTTTCCTTATCCTCTTTGATTTTTTCCTCTCATATTTGATTTTTCTCCCATCCATTCAATTGTCTCATATTTATTATCTTACCAAAGTAAACACATATTTTGTTGGCAACTCATTAAATTCTTACCAAATAAGTGCTTAACAATAAAATCGCAGATAAATCATGGCGATTGCATACAAAGATTTGGTAAGATTTTAGCGTATCAATATAATAATATACATGGCTTCTCAAAAACATTAATACAATAATAGACGTGCAGTCAGGGGCTAATCTACTAGAATGTTTATACTCCCGTTGCAACGCACGGGCAATTTTCTAGTATACTACTTAAAAAGAATGTAAGGTTCCCATTTCACATTTCTTCCCCCCACCCTTTAGTCCAACCTTTCCATGTACATGATAATCTATCAATCGCCTTAATTTACTTACCTTCTAAACCAATTCCACTTTAATTTACTTACCAAATTTCCAATCAAAATATAAGGTAATTCATGGGCAAAATTACATTATTATTGACAGGTAACTCACAAGCATGGACATTATTCTAGTAGTTGTAAAAATTTATTGAATATAAGTACAATAATATAATGATTTCCCTCCATAGATGGTTTCATGTTGAGGTGGGCCTTATCCTATCCATAATGTATGGTGATCTGGCATGCTTGCATGTTGAGATAAATAAGTTAGTGAGACGACCCTCTTACGTATATAGGATTACTCTTACTATCTTTTCATTTCATGAAAATGCTTAGAATACTGCCATCTACCTTTTTATTTCATTTGGATGCATGTTGTAAGTAAGACTTAATCTATTTATTTAACAAACAAGTGTAATTAACTATTAATCTCTCATGGGAGTATATTCGATTTCCTATATCTTGAGCATTTTAAATCCAAGTAATCAATTCCACTTATATTGGTCTTAGTTTTAGTGTATGGTGTGAATTTCATATCATGATCATGTTGATACCTTGGTCATAGCTAGTTTTGAATGTCTTATTCCCTAAAGAAAATAGTTGTAAATGTCTTAGTGCAAACTGTGAGAACCCACACGAAGTTAGTGCTTTTGTTGTTTGAAGTAGGAAAATCAATAAATTGTTAAAATAGACACGGGGCCATAAAACATAGGCTCACCCATAGGTTGTTAGGAATGCCTGCACCATGCTGATATTTCCGCTAATTTTAGCAGAATTTGATCTAGACCAAATTTAGCCAGTTATAGATAATTTGATATATTTCTATTTTTATTATATTCTATTTAGGATCTTGAATCTATTAAAAATATATTATGTGCTCATTAATAAGGTGATCATTCTTTTTTTTTTATGTTGGTCATTTCTTCATTTAAGATTGTCTATAGGGTGCTCCTCCAATACTATCATTCCCACCCTCGATTGTTAACTTGCAAGCTTATTGAGTAGTTTTAACTTCTAGTCCCTCCGTTCCTAAATATTTATCTTTCTAAGGGAAATAAGTGAATCTACACTCTAAAATATGTCTATGTACATCCGTATGTGGTAGTCCATTTAAAATATGGGAAAACTTTGTTTTTGCCACTCTAGTTTTTGCCAACTTTGCTTATGCCACTCTAGAATTTGACATCTCACTTTTGCCACTCTTAGCTTTTGACAATACATCACAAATGCCATTCCGTGGCAAAAACGATAATTTTTCATTTCACTTTTGCCACTCTTAGCTTTTGACATGTATCACAATTGCCACTCTAAATTTTTTGTTTTTGCCACGGAATGGCAAAAGTGATATATTGTCAAAAGCTAAGAGTGGCAAAAGTGAAATGTCAAATTCTAGAGTGGCATAAGCAAAGTTGGCAAAAACTAAAGTGGCAAAAATAAAGTTTTTCCTTAATATCTAGAAAGATAAATATTTAGGAACGGAGGGAGTAGAACTCAGACCATTTCCTCCATGGTAATAGGAGCATCTTTCATGTTGGTGGTTTTCATGTTTTAAGATAACTACTCACCGAAGTAAGCAAAAGCTAGAAGTTCTTGCTTAACGTAACGATGAGATACGAGGCCTACAACCATAGTGTCGCGAACGATGATACACAGTGTGAAATACCATACCCGAAAGGTGTGGACATACGAAGCCGACCAAAGAGATTGCCAATGGAACCCTGGCCCACACTGACCGGTGCCAATGTTGTTACTCGTAGGCGTTAAGGAGCAATGCGTCATTTTCGGGACCTTACCGTCATCATAGAGATGTCCCGGATACAGCCAGGGTATCAAATCACATCGTATTGTGTCGTATGGTACCTAAGGGTGGGAGGAGTACATCTTGATAATACGGGGCAGAGGTAATATTTGCTTGGGATCATGTTTTGCTAGAGTTTTTTGTTTTTTGAATGTAGAATGCAGTTTGGGTAGCCATGTTCCATGAATTCGTGGAAGAAGTTGTCAACTGACGACCGGGGTCGCTGGTCCGTGAATAACAAACAATCTGAAACAGAAGAGAAGCGGTAGCCCCCGTTCCCCCGGATCACCAGGGGCATCGGCGACCGATGCGATGCGAGTCGCGGCGCCGGTTGACCATTTCGCTCCCCCCTCTCTCTCTCTCTCTCGCTGGGTCCGTCCGGCTGCATGGCATGGCATGCGACGCGACGCAATGCGAGGTCTCCTCTCCTCCCACACCCGCTCTCTGCGCTGGAGCTGTGGACTTCCCCCCTCTCTCCCCAGAGAGAGGAGAAGAAGAAATCGTGGATGCTCCTCCCTCTGGGTCTGGGTCTGGCTCTGGCTCTGACTGCTCAGGTCAATGGTCGCCAACACTGCCTAGAATGATGGACTCAGATCGACCCGCCACGCGTCCCCCTCCGCCACCTTCTTATACCCGAAGCCCCCCTCCATCCACCCATCCGCCCACGGTCTCCCCTTCCTCCTCCATCGATCGCCATCCGTTTCTTGATTCCTTGTTGCTGTCAATGGATCAGTCGTCCTTCGTCGCCGCCGGCCTCAAGCGCAAGAACGCCGCCCTCGGCTGCGGCAGGGAGCTGCCCTCGGAGGCGGTGGGGCTGGGCTACGGGGCGAACGACGGCGACGGGGAGCGCCGGGTGGTGGTCGGCGAGATGGACTTCTTCGAGACGGAGATGAGGAAGGAGAAGCGGGACAAGAAGGACCATGCCGCCGCCGGCGCGGCGGACGGCGATCTCGGCATGAAGCCCGACCTCACCATCGACGTACGTGTGATCCGCCGATGCGTCGTGTGGATCGAAACGTATTTCCCTAAATCTGATTGACCTAACGTCTGTTTCTGGATCCATGTGCGATGGATCGTGTTGTTCTTGATGGATCTGCAGATGGGGCTGCACGTCGGGGGCCGGAGGAGGAACAGCGGCAGCGAGGAGTCCACCGTCGACGACGGCGTCTCCTCCAACGACGAGGACCACAGGGAGGCCAAGGCCGAGGTAATTAATCTCCCCGGTGCGCTTGGTATACCTAATTAAGTCCCACATTTTCAAATCAACTAAGATCCTTTTTTTCTCCAACAGGAAATCAACTAAGATCCTACAAAACATGAAATGAAATTCAAATCCAGAAGATCGTCTATAACAGATGAAAACGAGCCAAAAACCCTACATTTTTCTCTTAAAATATATGAACTAGATCGCAATTATATTGTGACCCATAATAAGTTGACAAAAAATGCGTTAGCCACACAGAAAAATAGTCAGGTTGACTAAGCCGAAGCCGTTTAAGATTTTTTTTCTAATGCCTAAATGGACTTGCTTTTTCTTTAATTAAAAAAAGTATAGAGGCACTTAAATATAGAGGAAGCAAAAAAAACGTTGACCTGTTTGACTTTTATTTTTAGACGACTTTTTTGACTGTTTTCTGTGCCTATGGCTTTGACCAGTTAGCGGCCGCAAAATCGGAGCTGGCGCGGGTGAACGAGGAGAACAAGCGGCTCAAGACCATGCTCGCCAACGCCAACACCAAGTGCAGCTCCCTCCACATGCAGATCGCGCTCATGCAGCAGCAGCAGCAGCAGCACAGGAGCAGCCATGGCCACGGCCACGCCCACCAGTTCGAACCGGAGAAGAGGGAGCAGCAGCTCCTCCTCGACGCGGGGAACCACAGCCAGCTGGTGCCGAGGCAGTTCATGAGCCTCGGCTCCTCGTCGTCGCCCGACGAGCCCCGCCCCGCCCGCGGCACCGACGCGTCGCCGAGCAGCAACCCCCTCCTCGCCGTCGGCCCCGACGCGGCCATGGACTGCGCCGGATGCCATGACATCGTCGGCGCGGGCAAGGCGGAGCTCATGCCGCTGCCGTCGTTCGAGCACCACGGTCACCACGAGAGGGGCGGCAGCCCGGAGGCCATGCAGGGCTGGCTGCCTAGCAAGGTGCCCAAGTTCCTCCCTGCTGCCAAGGGACCCGAGCCTCCCCCGCCTGAGGCTGCCGCCGCCGCTGCCACCATGCGTAAGGCCCGCGTCTCCGTGCGCGCCCGCTCCGAAGCCGCCATGGTACGTGCGCTCCTCGTCCTCGTCGTCATCCATGAAGCATGACATGTTATGGCTTGTGTATAATTAAATGTTTCTGCCGACGGTGTTGCAGATCAGCGACGGATGCCAGTGGCGCAAGTACGGGCAGAAGATGGCCAAGGGCAACCCGTGCCCGCGCGCCTACTACCGGTGCACCATGGCCGCCGGCTGCCCGGTGCGGAAGCAGGTGCAGCGCTGCGCCGAGGACCGGACGGTGCTCATCACCACGTACGAGGGCAACCACAACCACCCGCTGCCGCCGGCGGCCATGGCGATGGCGTCCACCACGGCAGCCGCGGCCTCCATGCTGCTGTCCGGGTCCATGCCCAGCGCCGACGGGCTCATGGCGGGCGGGTCCAACTTCCTGGCGCGCGCCGTGCTGCCCTGCTCCTCCAGCGTGGCCACCATCTCGGCGTCGGCGCCGTTCCCGACCGTCACGCTCGACCTCACGCAGACGACGCCGGGGCAGGGCGCGTCGCCGCCGCGCGCGCCGGAGCCCGCGCAGCTCCAGGCGGCGCTGGCCGAGGCGGCGCGGCCGGTGTCGCTGCCGCAGCTGTTCGGGCAGAAGCTGTACGACCAGTCCAAGCTCTCCGCCGTGCAGGCCGTGGCCGGCACCAACGGGGACGGCGGCGCGCAGCTGGCCGACACGGTGAACGCGGCCACGGCCGTCATCGCGTCCGACCCCAACTTCACCGCCGTGCTCGCGGCCGCGCTCACCTCCTACATCGGCAGCAGCAGCGGCAGCGGCAGCGCAGGAGGTGGCGCCACGGCCGCCGGCGGGAGCAGCGGCACGGTGCAGCCGCTGGTGAGCAGCGGCGGCGATAGCTGCAGTAGAGACGACACGGCCGGCTAGCTTGATCAAGAAGACCTTGGTCGTTTGCTCCCTTCCAATTTTGCTTCTTTTTGCTTGGTTCAGTCAAATTTTGATCAGGGTTTAGTCTTGGCATTCTCTTTTGGTTAGTTTTGCACACCGCCGATCTCCCCTCCGGCGGCCACCCCGCCGGAATCGGAGGAGATGAGAATTTTTTGCTTGGGCATCTGCTCCTTTTATTAGTTCATTTTGTGTAGGTGTAGCAGCAGCGGCAGCAGCAGCTTTGGGGTAACAAAATTTTGTGGTAGATTGATGAGAATATATGAGGTGGCTTTAGTTCAGACCTTCAAATCAAGATGCTATTCAATCAAGATAAACTGTTTTTACTGATGATTATCTCGAAGATGAAATTAACCTCAGAACTCTGCTCCTGTGATCCCACAGACCTGGCCTGAATTTTGCAAAGCGTCCGTTCACATTTCGAAGCAGATGAACACGGGCAGACAAATTCATGGAACCAAACAGCCTGAAAAGGCGAGGCGGATACCTGGGGGTTTGGCTCCATGAAGTGTAAAGCAACTTCAGCAGACAAACAGAGGATTGAAGCAGCACTGCAGGCTATCTACAGGGACAGAGCTGAAATATGATTTGGATGTAGAAACAGCTATTCCATAGTACACCAGATGTCTACATCAAAATTTGGTAAGAGTTCCTGACTAATAACTGATCTAATTCAACCTGCATTTCAGCACCTAAATACCTCAACTCAACAGGGGAAGAAGAAAAGAAAAGTAAAAAACCCGGGCTATTTCCTACTCCCACGACCTGATAAGCAATGTGCCATGCTTGTATTTATAGCGCTTGAATCTCCCCACCATAGCCGTAACGTTTCAAAAGCCGTTCATCTTGCCGCCAGTTTTCCTTCACCTTCACATCTATCTGTTCAAGACAATAGTATGTAGTGATTAGAAACTGCTCTACAACTATAGCAGAGGGGGTGATCATGCGACAGAACAAGGAAGAAGTTATGACCTCAAGATAAACCTTCTTTTGAAGGAAATCTTCAATGTCAAGCCTTGATGCTGTTGCCAACGTCTTTATAGCTTTCCCATCCTGCGTTTGAGAAATATAGCGGATGATAGTTTTGCTCGTTAAAATATTCAAGCTAGGAACTGTTTGATTCCATATATATATCTTCTTATTTATGACCCAATTCCTTTTCCAACAATAAGATCAGCCTTACTTCTGTTTCATCTATTCAAAACTTTGTAGAACAACACATACATTTAGTAATTCACGAAATTCCCAGAAGGTAGTTTGTGCAAAATCCCTCAATTTGTTGTTATGCTTAACTGAATTTGTAATCCTGAAATATTCAAGACTGCACATGAATGATTTTTTTTGAACTGCTTTACCTTCCCAAGTATAATGCTTCTTTGTGATTCCCTCTCAACAAGTATCTCAACTTGAATAAAATCCTTGGCACTAGGCCTGCTTTTGTAACTTGTAACATTAACCTATCATAAACAGAAATTACATCACACAAACAGGCTAGCAAAACGGATAAGCTTATACACTAAACTGAGGAAATCACCAGAAGATATACCTGGCATGCGTATGGAATTTCCTGCCTATATTGAAGAAAAATCTTTTCCCTCACTATTTCCCCCACAAAAAATCTCTCGGGGTGTTCACTAGCTATGTCCTGGAACAAAGAACATGCACAACATATTTAGTGTTTTATAATCTCAGGACTTGCTCCCTGTAGCCAAACATCGAAATGAACACCTGGAATGCAGTAATAGACCATCTAATGAACAAACATGAAACTACCTTTAACAGATATGCCAAAAAACTGTAAAAACAATATCTAGCCAACAAAGGCTCCAGACTATGATTTTAGCATCATAATGACTTCAAGTAGAGAAGTTGTGTGATGGAATAAAGTTTAAAGCTGTGGGATGATTACTCTACAGTAACAGGTCAAAAAAAAAGTAGAGAAGTCATGAAAACCCATATCCTCTATTTGGAAGAATATTTCTGCACAACTGATTTATAATACTCCCTCCATCCCAAAATAAGTGTCTCAACCTTAGTACAACTTTGCACTACAGTTAGTACAAAGTTGAGACACTTATTTTGGGACGGAGGGAGTAGTAGTTAGTCAAACGTGCTGATTAAAATTATCATGCCTCCGAGTTCACAGAGTCAGCTTATATAAAGCTGTCTCGGGAATCAGAACTGTGTTACAATGATGGTAAGATTCTCAATACTAGGATCATCTTATAAGATAATGTGGTATTGGTTTGCAACTGATGGAAGCAATTGAACTCACAGAACAGTTAACCATAGCTTAACACATTATTCAGTGTGCAAAATAAAATATGAAGAAAAAAAAATGTAAAACTACCACATCGCCTACACGATAGATTGATTAGTACATCTCAGTAAAAGAAAGACTGATCAAAACAACAATTGCAGGATTCAAATTTGGCATGAGCACGTCAGCAATCAGGCAGACATTCTTAACCAAAGTGGCAGAACCGCTGATTATTTTGTACTATCAAAAGGTGTTGATTCTTGCAGATTAAGGCCAAGGAAAATAAATAAATAACTTGTGCATGTTACTAAATTGCATTGCACATTTCTACTTGATTTGCTAGATCTACATGATAAAGAAAATGGCTGTCCATCCATAGTACTAACTGCTTCAGAAAATTTTGCATCTTCCATAATGATACCTTGGGGTAGTAGGCAGGACCCAGTGGAAGCTTTGACAATATCCACTCCTTGATATCAACCACTCCATGACCAAATTTAGCACTTATAGGTATAACATCGTCAACATCAGTGAATTTTTGGTACCACTGTGAAAAGAGTTGTCAAGAAATAAATACCGTCGTATACAGAGGAAATCACAAAAACCATCACTTCTATATTGTTCAGTTTTATACCTCGAGTTTCTTTGCGATTTCTCCGGGTTTTATCATATCTTTCTTGTTGAGTACCAACACAACAGGGACCTTGGTATCTTTGTTTCCCACACCCGCTTCCAGCATATCATCTATCTAAAACCAGAGAGGGAATGTCAAGCAAGGTAGACTCAAGACATTGACCTGGTTCTTTATTTTTGCCGACAGTTACCTTTTCGGGCAGTTTGGAAGCATCAGCGACGACAATCACACAGTCCGCATTGCCAATAGCGCTCTGGACATTCTTCATCATCATCGAGTCTAGCTTGTGCATTTCCTTCTTAATGACGCCTGGCGTGTCATAAAGTATTATCTGCAAACTAAATGATAACTCGGATCAGCATTCAGAAATCGTCATGATATCCTCTGTGGACAGACACATTGGTTTATACCGCATTTGAACCGAACTCTACAGGTGCTTTGGAGACTAGAAGGTTGTACCTGGTATTCTGGTTCCGAACATATACCAAGAATGCGGTGACGTGTGGTCTGTGGCTTGTCCGTTACGATCGAAAGCTTCTGACCCACAATTTGGTTTATCAGGGTGCTCTTGCCGACATTCGGCTTCCCCAACACAGCAACATAACCTGTGGAGACACACAGCACAGACTCACAATATTATAACATGGCAATTGTCACTTAGAAATTACAAACCAAATAAGCTGTTTCCTCTGAATTCTCCCGGAATCTTGTAAAAAAATGTTTGGCAGGAAGCACTTTTCCCCCCCACTTAACTCATTTATTTATGCTGCACAATGACAAATTCCTGAATTTTACTGAAACCGAAAATGCTACCGGGCGCATTTGACGCATCATAAACACTGAACACTGAAATAATCTACTTGGTCAGGGAGTGCTGAATGAAATCCAGCTAAGTACAAAGGAAAGCGCAGAGAGAAGGAGAAGGCTCACCGCTGCGGTGGTTGGCGCAGAGCGCCGCCCCCAGCTCCTCCGACTCGTACTCGTCCAGCAGCGCCAGGCTCCGGTCCGGCTTCTCGATGAGCTCCAGCCGCGGCCTCGCCATCTCCTCCTCCTCCCCCTCCTCATCTTCAACCACCGCATAGCTCACACCCCCACTCGTCGACACAGCCCCCGCCCCCCTACTCTCGCGCCTCCCAGCGCAGATACCGCTCCGTCCTGGCGCGCACGGCGGTGTTGAATACCGGCGGCGGGGGAGGCGCGCCGGCGGCGCGGCTAGCCGGAGCGCGAGGCCTAGCTCCATTGCGCAGAGCAGAGGAAGTGAATTGGAAGTGACACCGGAGGACGAGGGGATAAGAGAGAGACGCAGAGCAGAGCGTTTTGATTTCCCCTCGCAGCCCAGGCCCAGATAAGCAAAGGCCCATTCCACGCCCACACCCAAAGAGGCCCATACACAGGCCCATCGGGCCGTCGCGGCTCAACCGTCGCCGTGAACCCGACAAAACGGCCGAGGCAGCGAGGCGGCCGAGCAGAACCCAACCCCCCGCAAAAACCCTAGCCCCATCCCCTCCCTCCCTCCCCCTCCTCCTCAGGCTCGTCGGCGGCGGCGGCGCGCGGCGGCGATGGGCAAGGCGAAGGGGAAGCAGAGGCAGGACAAGTACTACCACCTCGCCAAGGAGCAGGGGTACCGGAGCCGAGCGGCCTTCAAGCTATTACAGCTCGACGCGCGGTTCCGGTTCCTGCCGACGGCGCGGGCCGTGCTCGACCTCTGCGCGGCGCCCGGCGGGTGGGTGCAGGTGGCCGTCAACCACGCGCCCGTGGGCGCCTTCGTCGTCGGCGTCGACCTCGTGCCCATCCGCCCCATCCGCGGCGCCCACTCCCTCACCGAGGACATCACCACCTCCAAGTGCCGCTCCGCCGTGCGCAAGCTCATGGACTCCAAGGGCGTCGCCGCCTTCGACGTCGTCCTCCACGACGGCTCGCCCAACGTCGGCGGCGCCTGGGCGCAGGAGGCCACCACCCAGTCCGCCCTCGTCATCGACGCCGTCCGCCTCGCCACCATGTTCCTCGCCCCCAAGGGCGCCTTCATCACCAAGGTTTGACAGAGGACTTGCACCGCGATTGTCGGCCCGTTGATCCCCTATGTGAAGTGCGCATATCAAACTCACCTGTACTTTTCCTTCTTCAACAGGTCTTCAGGTCCCAGGATTACAATGCTATCATGTTCTGTCTTAAGCAGGTGTGTATTGAACGCAGGTTCTTCAAGTGCTTGTGTTGTTACTTATGTATTTCGTACTAGTGTGTTGACACATGAAACAAACCCATTTGCATTTCAGCTGTTTGAGAAGGTTGAGGTGACCAAACCTAGTGCGAGTCGTGGCACGTCCGCTGAAATTTACATTATCTGTCTCAAATATAAAGCGCCTGCAAAGATTGCTCCAGAACTTCTTGATATAAAGCACCTGTTCAACGTCGAACCTGAGAAGAAGATGGTAGGCTGAAACATTTGTCAGAGTTACTCAATCGATTTCTCTTTTTTATATGTGTTAGCATCCCTTTAATGTTACATTTTTGTTTCTGCAGCCTAGGGATGTACTTGGTACTAATAAAAAGGACAAAAGACAGCGTGAAGGGTAAGTATGCCTTCGTATGTCCGCAAATGAGTTTGCACGGTCATTTTTCTTCCAGTACTGCTTTTCTACCACTCAACAAATGCGTTGGTAATGAGGGTCATGCTACAATAGTTTATTTGTATTTCAGTGCCTCATAGAATGGCTGGTGTAACGATATAAGATTTAGAGAACATCATGCTTTGCTAGATCTATAATTTTACCACATATTGGTTAAAACCCATGAATTTATTACATCGTCTTCAATATGGAACTTTTCATACAGTGACTGGCTATATTGGTGCATTTGCTAGTGTAAACAAGACAACAGCACAGTGAACTTATGTTCAGATCTGGCATGCCTTCTCCCTTTCTCACACTAAGGGTAACAACATATTATGCAGTGGTGCATCACATGTGTGAAAACATTTCTTTGCATATCTTGGTAGCAGTCAGCCACAGTGTGATTTCTAGAAACTAATTGATGCCTGTTTTTTGCTAGTTCTGTTTGTAGGGTCAAATAAGCAGCTAGTCATTTGAAATTTGACCCTGATAACATTCCTCTTTTATGCTATTTTATTAAGTGGTTAATGGTAAAGAATTGAAATTATCTGAACATCTGGTCCTTTGTATTGTACTTTCAAACTTTGAATTATATAATCCACTCTGGTGGGAGATCCACATTTCTAATTTCTGTTGTATGTGATTCATTCAGGTACGATGATGGAGTCACAGTATTGAGGAAAGTTGGTCAGGCATCAGATTTTATATGGTCTGATGCTCAGACACCACTGGAATTTCTTGGTTCTGTTACAGAAATTTCATTTGATGATGAAGCATCTGTGCCTATCAAGAATCATGAGTTTACTACAGATGAGGTAATGGAGTAATGCCTTTGCTCTGCATTCCTGCTGCCTAACTTGTATTCAATCTTAGTTATAATGCTGACTGATTCTATGTTTTGTTGTGTGCCAGATAAAAAATCTTTGTGACGATTTACGTGTGCTGGATAAAAACAGCTTTAAGCATATCTTGAAGTAAGTATCTTTTCCTATTATATTGTCTCATCAAGTTTATTTCTAGATTATGATTATCCAAGCATGTCTATTACTATCAGTGTGTCATGTGGAGAGGTGCCTTTTAATCTCATGAAACTGATATATATTATGTTAGGTGGCGCATACGCATAAGGAAAGCATTGTCGTCATCTTCCCAAGTGACACCTAAGGCTGATGGTACTGTGGTGGAGACCAAGGTCAACGATGATGACCAACTTCTACAGGAAATGGAAGACCTGACGAGTTTCATTGATAGGAAAAAAAGAAGAGATAAGAAGCGTCAATCAAGACGTCGTGCAAAGGTATTTACATTATGAAATATGAAAAGCCTCGTTTGCTGCACGTGGCGTTGATTTGAATTGTGTGCTGATATATCAGTCTCTTCATTCCAGGATAAAGCACGCAAGGCAACAGGAATGCAAATTGATGCTACAGAAGAGGGATATGGTGATCCTGACTTGTTCTCTATTAAGGCTATCAAGGTATCCTGCTGTTTTTGTATTCCTGTCTGTCTTACTTTGCCTTGTACACCACAGAAAGTTCATCATTCTTTCTCTCAGAAGAGTTTTTCTTCTAAGTCATCTAGCCCTTATTATCATTCGGCGAGCACATGTGGAAAAGTGATTTTGGTTCTGATGTAATTTCTCTAAAGTTACTGTCCCAGATTGATGTCTTATTTTAGCTTTTACGTGTTCAAGTTGTCCGTGCTTGCGAACTCAGTGATATATACTTTGTCTATAGGGTGGGAAAGATCTTCAGGCTGTTGAGTCAGCAGAGTATAATGCGGAAGATGGCTCTGGAGACAGTGAGAATGAAGAGACTCAAACTCATGAAGACTCTGATGAGGAAATGGATTCTGATGAAGAACAGCAGAGGTAAATTTTCAGACATCCGCACCAAAAATAATACTCCCTATCATCCATATTACTTGTCGCTCAGTCGGATGATTTAGACGTATTTCAGTGCTAGATACATCCATTTGAGCGACAAGTACTATGAATCAGAGGGGGTAATATTATAGTTTGGTCATACTCCCTCCGTCCGGAAATACTTGTCATCAAAATGGAGAAAAGGGGATGTATCTAGATGTATTTTAGTTCTAGATACATCTCTTTTTATCCATTTTGATGACAAGTATTTTCGGACGGAGGGAGTATAAATTCATCACTTGCAAAATTTACTGTAAAAATTCCAGAGACTCATAACACAACATCTTTCTAATCAGGTATGATGCTCAACTTGAGGAGATGCTTGATGAAGCTTACGAACGTTTTGTGACAAAGAAAGGTGGAGAAGTAAAACAAGAACGCAAACGTGCCAAGAGAATCAATACTGATGCTGATACAGATCTGTTAGAGGTAATAAATGACATTAATCCACATGAATTTTGTCCTCGCCTTTGAAACCCGTTTTTTTATACAGTAGCCAATGGACTCAACTTGATGATAATATATGCTATTATGTTTCAACTTGATAGGGAGGTGAAGATGATGGTAGCGATGTTGACATGGACCAAGGTTCTGAGGAAGAGGAAGATCAAGAGGCAAACCCCCTTTTACTGTCTTTTGATTCAGCGAAGCCAACAAAAGAGCAGACTACAAAGCAGTGGTTCGGTCAGGATCTGTTTGCAGAATTAGGAGCTGACCTTGATGAGAAGAGTGACAGTGAGGATGAAAGAGAGAAGCCGCGTAAGAACTTGAAAAAGAAGGTGGATTCAGGAAAGAAGGAAACCCTGGCTAAAGCACAGCTGGACTCAGGAAAGAAGGAGAAACCGACTAAAGCTCAGCGCCTGCAGCAAGATGATATTGAGATGGTGGCAGCAGAGCCAGTCCGAGCTGCAGATGACTTGTCCTCATCCTCGGATGAGTCAGACGATCTAGATGAGGACATGGACGACGACACCAAGGCCGAAGTGCTGGCCTATGCGCATAAGATGCTGAGGAAGAAGCAGAGGGAGCAGATCCTGGATGACGCCTACAACAAGTACATGTTTGACGACGTGGGCCTGCCCAAGTGGTTTGCCGAGGATGAGAAGAGGCACACCGTGCCCATGAAGCCGATCACGAAGGAGGAGGTGGCGGCCATGAAGGCGCAGTTCAGGGAGATCGACGCGCGGCCATCAAAGAAGGTGGCGGAGGCCAAGGCGCGAAAGAAGCGGGTGGCGGCCAAGAAGCTGGAGAAGGCGCGGCAGAAGGCGGACATCGTGGCGGACCAGAGCGACATCAACGAGCAGTCCAAGGCCAAGATGATCGACAAGATCTACCGCAAGGCGGTGTCGACCCAGCGGCCCAAGAAGGAGTATGTGGTGGCCAAGAAGGGCGTGCAGGTCCGGACCGGCAAGGGCAAGGTGCTGGTGGACCCCCGGATGAAGAAGGACAAGCGGAGTGCCGGGTCGGGCAAGAAGGGCGGGAAAGGCAAAGGCGGTGGCAAGGGGAAGAAGGGCGCTGGCGGCAAAGGCGGCGGTCAGAAGAAAGGTGGGAAGGCTGGTGGCGGTGGGAGGAAGGCCGGCGGCGGCAAAGGGGGGCCGCGTTGAGGGCCGCGTTGAGTAGTTTGACGAGAGGCGTATGGATGAGCAGCTGGGCATGTCGCGCCTGCTGAAAGTTGGATAGCTCGCTCTCTGCTGCCGAAATTTTTGCCTGTCCGGGTAGCTAAGCTGGTTTTGCTATACTATAATACGTTGATGCTATGAGAGCTGTTTCAGTCCGTCAGAAAAGTTTTGTAAGTTACGCTTGTATCGGACGAATTTTCTGGATAATAATTTGTGATTGTGGTTAAAGCCTGACAGTAACATAATCATGACGAGCTTACCTTAAACTTGCTAGCCTTATGGCCTACTAGAAAACAGAGACCAAAAATGAAGCTAGGACACATGGAGCTCTACATATTTGTGTCATGAATGCAATTTTCTCAGTTAACTCGGAATGGAAGAGGTGGTGGCGTGTGCCGTGCGCACGTACGTACCCTGTGAAGAGGAGAAAGCCTTTGGGGGTCGCCGTTTCCTTGTCGGGTGAAAAGAAAGAAAGAAAAAGGAATGAAGCTTTGAATCCCCGGCATAGCGACCCTGGCCTGGATTCCGATTCCCGTCTCTCCTGGCAACTTGTTGAGAGAAGCGAATCCGGATCCCACAGCTTTCGGGCTCCAAGATTTGGAATCCGGCCAGCCAGCCGATGATGATGTAGTGACGGCAAGAGGGTAGGGCATGGCAGAATCCAGTCCGATGCAAGCATTTTGGCAACGATACCGACTAATGATGGCTCACACATAGCCTAAAAGCATTCCCACTTTGCTCTGCTTACCTTAGCTTATATACTCTATTCTTTTGTGAAGATGTTTGGAGTACTAGTCAAGGATCTAGTTATCAAGCCTCAACATCAGATGAACGGATGAATTTTTTAGCCAAAGAATCAGAAGCATACGTGCAGATAGAAAAGCAAGCTTTTCCTGTGCAAGATAACTTATTCTGCACAATATGAGATGCCCCCTCTCTTATCTACCTCCCTTTTCACTTGAAGGAGACAGGACTCCCTGGTCAAACTAAGGATCTGGTAGTATGATTTCGCCAAGCCCGGTGCTAAATTATGATACATCAACAAGTTTATAACAACCTTCGCCTCCTTTTCACTTGAAGGAGAGCAAGGCTCTGGTCAAACTAAGGATCTAGTAGTATGATTTTTGGGAAGCCCGGCGCTGAATTATGATATGTCAACAAGTTTATAACAATCTTGGCGATCCCTGGAACTAGAGGAGTCCAAGATCAAACTGCAGACAAAGAGAGAAAGATCCATGCCGCCTATTTCTCCTCGAATGCATCGTTTTTCGTGAAGAAGAAAGCGGTAAGATAGCGCGAGCGACCATTTCAAGATTGTGACGATTATACTATGTCGGATAAAGTTATGTTTCAGTAATATACATGAGCTGTGTTGCGATGACCCCTCGTAAAGAATACGTAAGTTAACCCATTACTGAACTGGCAAAAACTACAAGAGAAATGCCTCCTGTCCTGCAGGAGGCAGAGCAAACCTACAGAAAAATGGCTGCGAAATACATGAAACAAGTATTTATGCACTTCGCTAGCATCTTCCTGAGAGGCTTTTGCTCCGATTGTTCGAAATATGACGGGGAATCCTGCATCTTTTCTGTGGCTTTTACGCAGATATGATTCCGAGCAAGAGATCTCCGGTGGACGATGGTGGACTAGTCCACACACCCGCAAGAATCAAACCCGACGCAAGTTGCGCCCGCCGCCCCCTCCACAGTCCAGTGCATCCGATGCAAACCTCAAGACTGCCGTGAGCACGCAGCAAGCAATGAGCCAGGAGCAGGATTTTGTCAATTCCTTTTCCAAAACCATTGGAGATGGAAAGATAGATATATTCCTTCGGTCCCCGGCCACGTTCGGAGGGCGTTCCTCTCCCTCTTTGGAATCTGTTTGTCAACCGGGTGGCGGTGATCATTCGGGCGACATGTAAAGAATGGAGGCTCTTAGCCCACATCCCTGCCACCTTTTTATCTCTCACTCAAATGGATGAATCAATCATGCATGGTGCTCCCTAAACCAATGCATGGTCAAGCAAAAGCACTACCTCTGAATTCCAAGACGCCTTTCTGAACAATGCAAAAAATACTTAGAAGATTTTCTTAGAGGTAATAGCACCCCAAGTCCTTGAACTTGCACGGCATGTGATGTTTTAGTCCTTATACTTGCAAAAGTGGATTGGGCAGTCCCTGAACTTGCAACAGATGTGCAATTTTAGTCCAGAGCCAATCACGTGAAGCCAAGTGAACGCCAAGTGGACGAGCTGGTCAGCGCTGCACCTTTTGCAATTAGGTCCCTGCCTTTCCCCTCTATCTACCCGCAGTACACCACAATTAACGAGGATTGTAGATGTCAAGCTGTGTCTGCATCAATCTATTTGTTCTTTGTAGATGTCAAAACTTGTATCTATCTAAAGAGTGTTTATTTATTTTTTTCCCAGGTATCACGTCCAAATTAATCGCACTGTGTACGGGCTACTGCAGTTGTACATGCATATTGCAATAGTAAGGGGAAAGCCCTTTCCTGTACAAATCAAGTTCAGAGAAGTTTATATGTGCTAGTAGGCGAGTACACGCGCCATGCAAACCTTGCCTGCTAAGTACGTACTTTTGATCCAAGAACTTGTACCTATCTTGTAAAGATTGGACCCTGCTCATCTGCAACACAACTGTCAGACTCTGCCATCTATGTAGTTTCTTATCAAATTATGGTCGTGGCTTTATGGACTGAAATGGGTCTTCCAGTAATCAGTGCTATACTGTATGAAAGAATTCAGTGACTGGGACTTTCTATAGGTCTCAGTCAAGTCTGTGGTTCTTGCAGAAGAGAAGATGTGATTTTATAAATGCAACATTTGCCTGAGTAAATTGTCTTCTCCTCTGCTCTGCTCTACTGCTTACTGAAATATACGCTTACTTATGGCAGAGATGCATACATGTCTTGCATGGGTAGTGGTAGTACTTCGAGTAGCGGGGAGCCAAAGACTCAGGTCCGATGGTTCTTCTATAATCATTATGTGTATTGTACTGCTTGCTGAAATAGTACTTGAGGAATTTTGTGGGATGTTACTGTGTGAAAGATTTCAGAATTCAGTAACATGAATATGTTCAGTATATATCAGGGTAGAGTGTTCAGTATAAACACTCTAGGTACTCCAAATGTTGTAGTTCCTCGGACAGACACAGCTTCAGCCCAGTTTCCCCTGTCGTTCGAGGATTTGCTTCCTGCGTGGATATCATGCCTGTTAACACACTACTCCCTCCGTCCTTAAAAAAATGTACTTCCAACTTTATTAAAAAGTCAAACTTTTTTATGTTTGACCGTATGTATACAATAATGAACCAACATTTATGCTATCAAATTAGTAGCATTAGATTCATGATTAAATATATTTTCGTCATATACCTATTTGGTTTCACAAGCATTGACATATTTTTGCACAAACTCGGTCAAACTTTTAGATAGTTTGACCCTCTAACAAAGTTGAAAGTACACTTTTTCAAGGACGGAGGGAGTATATATTTTTGGTGCTCATTTCATTCAGTAGATAGATTATAACAAAATGTACAAGAACTGTATACACACTAGCATGATAAAGATCCGAGGAAGGATTACAAAATATTTCGGTCACCAGTAGCGATGTCTAGATGACGCTGAATTAACATAAATTACAAGCAGCAGCAAAAGCGGCATTATTCACAAACATTACAGTTTTTTGCCCGAAAAGGGCAAGATCACGTGCAAAAAAAATCATAATATGTATGGTACAATACAAATACAACGAAGAATCCAGGCCAAAGGATCCATGATTTACTAGATTGCCACAAACTCATAACTGCGGTACATGTAGATGCAAACGAGTTGAAGAAACAATACATGTCTGGTAAGTTTAATGGATAGATAGATACCCGAGGAACTCAATCGAGCAAAGAACATTCTCCAGCAAGTGAGCTTGCTTTTGACAGTAGAGTCCCATCGATGTACACCTCGGGAATATGGCTTAATTACAAAAGGGTAATCCTCTCCGGATTCGGCTGCGCATCTTATGCTCAGCTCAGGGCAGTTGTAAACCAAGGCTTTCTTCAGAGAACGGAAATCTTAGATGTAGCTTGGTAGCCCCTCCAGATTTTCGCAATCGACAATCTGAATATATTTAAGCGAGGAAGCAGCAGACTTAAAGCTGTGGAAGGCGTGCCAACTTTGGAAGACCACCAAGTTGCAGGTTCTGACTTCTGAAGGCTATGTGATCTCCCCGAGACATCCCCTGGTCAAATCTAGCTCTTCACAGCCACTAATACTCAATGCAACAGGCAGCGGCCTAATTGTGGTGTACTGCGGGTAGATAGAGGGGAAAGGCAGGGGCCTAATTGCAAAAGGTGCAGCGCTGACCAGCTCGTCCACTTGGCCTCACGTGATTGGCCCTGGACTAAACTTGCACATCCGTTCCAAGTTCAGGGACTGCCCAATTCACTTTTACAAGTATAAGGACTAAACCATCACATGTTGTGCAAGTTCAGGGAGTTGGGGTGCTATTACCTCATTTTCTTACAGGATGACATGCTTGGCAGCATCGGATCAGATGGGGTTCAGAAAACTTACGGAGAGGACCATCGAGATCAGAGATGGTGGGCACGCGCACCTGTGTGCAGCTCTGTTCTCCTCCTGTGGGCGGCTTGCAGCCCATTGGCCGGCGCGCACGCCTTACGAGGAGGTCTCTGCCGGTCCAGCTATGTCAGGATCATGCACGGCTGAGGCTGACACATCGCCATGCATCCAGAGATGGATGCTTCCGTTGATGATGTGAGCAGAGCTCCATCCATTCATCGATCCATGTTACTCTTGCTACCGTAGCTAATTAGGCCTCCTTTGGTTCATAGAAATTCTAGATGATATGATTTTTCTTTTTAGAGCCCTTTGGTTCGTAGGAATGGATTCCTATTTCTACATAGGATTGGTTCCTATCCTCCACATTTCATAAAAAAATAAAAAAGAGCCTAGACTTAATGGAAAAATTCCTTTGGTGTCAACAAAATGACATTTTGTTTCCTATTTCTACTTATAAGATGTGAGATTCATGTCATCTCATTTCCTGTAAGATTCCTATTCCCATGATAATTTTATCCTATGAACGAAAAGAAGCCTAAAGTTGTGAGGAAAGGCATGCAAGATGTGCAAAGCTCCAAATGCTTGACAGGTTTCTACTTGGAGCAAGGCCAGCTACAGAGCAGAGCTCGAACCGAAACCGATGGCCTGAGCTGAGAGGGCGCATGCATCCAGATTCCGGAGTGAAACTGAGCACTCGCCGGTGAGTAGTAGTAACTGTTGCCTGGTGATGAATAGTTGTCAAATCTCAAATGCATGCAAGCTATAGCTAGGACAGTACTAGGATACAATGGAGGTCGTGACACCACCATCGCCAGGATGGCCACGCTCACATGGGGTGCCGCCCACCCCAGGCCACCTCCATCTGGCTGGCAGAGCTACGACCATAATATGCACTCACACACAAAAAAAAGTTTGTTTCACATCCGAGGAACGAAATACATAGCAAAACATATAATCATTGTGTTTTTCATGAACACTTTGTATCATCAGGTTGCATCAGACCGAACAACATATATATTCGAGAAAAGTATACTCTTCGTCCCTTAATTTTTTTTTTTGAGAAGGATCATCCCTCAATTCTTGACAGAGTCTAGATTTGATCCCTCAACTTCAAAACCGGACAACTTGCACCCTTAACTACTGAAACCGAACAAGATTCATCCCTGGTCACGGTTTTGACTGGTTTGGATGCTGTCCCACCCGGTTTTGACCGTGCCAAGTCGAATTCGCGTACTTTTTCCAAGTCTACTTAGTGTTTTCAAATTCGGATACTTTTTTAAATATGTGAACCTTTTAACTTCGTGTTCTTTTTTCAAATCCGCATATTTTTTAAAGTTCACGTAATTTTTAAAATTGATGTACTTTTTCACATTCACGTGCATTCCTTGGAAAGAGTTCATGAATTTGAAAATTTTATGCAAACTTGAAAAAGTACGCGGATTTGGATTTCTTGTACGCAAATTAGAAAAAGTATGTGAATTTGAAAAAATTATGTCAACTTGAAACAATTACGTGGCTTTCAAACAAAGTTTATGGATAGGAAAAGGAACACTGATTTGAAAAATGAACAAACTTTAAAAAGTACGCGGATTTGAAAGAAGTATGCAATTTTTAAAAAAATCATGAATTTGAAAAGGTACACAAATAATAAAATAGTTTACAGATTTGAAAAATGTATGTTTATTTTTGAAAAAAATACGCGACCTTGAAAAAACTACGTGGATTTGAAAAGAGAATGTGAATTTCAAAAAGTTCATGGATATGAAACAATTACGCGAATGTGAGTCAGGACCAGTCAAAACCGGGGTTAATTAGTCAGCACCAAAACTGGTCAAAACCGAGACCCCGGACGAACCTTGTCTGGTTTCGGTAGTTGGGGGTGTAAGGGCATCTCCAGCCGCGCCCCCAGGCGTCTTTTCGTTCGTCGGCGCCAAAAAATCGGCCCAGTCACGCCCCCAAGAGTCCAGTTTTCGCCGGCTCGGGTCGAAATTGGCGTCGACGGACCCAACCCGAACCCGGCGCGCTGGGGGTCGCTCGGGGACGCCGGGCGAATCGTTTTTGGCGCGAAGAGCCGCGGGCCCGCCGCGTCAGTGACTCTACCCTCTTCTCGCCCCTTCGTCGTCCTCATTGCCTCGTTTCCCGCGGCGAATCAATGCCAAAGCTGCCGCGCGCTGCCGCGCCGGTCAGCCTCCATTGATGCCTCACGGGCGGCGCGTCCCTCGGCCGCCACGCAATGACGCCACGCGTAACGTGCCGGCCAAGCCTACCACGCGGCGTCTCCGCCTATAAAAGCCGACTGCAAGCGCGCCGGAGAGACTCACCCCGATCATCCACCAACGACGCGCTCATTTTTCCCCCTTTCCTCCTCTCGCCGTCACCAGTTGAGAAATCATGGCCGAGCGTTTCCCAGGCGACGGCGCGGCGGCGAACGGATTCGGGCGCCGTCATCTGCACGAGGACGAGGCTCGCCTCCTTTTCGAGGTCGAGTACCCGGTCCCGCCGGACATGCGGGTGCCCGGGGCTTGGAGGATCAGCGCCGGCGGCGTGCCGGTGCCACCACCACCCACCGGGGCGACGCGGCATGCGGAGATCGCACGCATCCGCGCGTCCCTATCGCGGGCGGCGAGGGAGGGGCCACGGTACGTCCCCGACAACCCGCTCTGGGAGCCCTACTTTCGCCGCCGTCACGCCGAGCAGCTCGAGGCCACCAACGGTGTCGTGCCCTCCGGCAGGCTCAACTCCGATGGCCGGCGCCGGTGGTGGGGTGTGCCCGGCCGCACGTTGGAGGCCGTCCTCGAGTACATCGAGGGCGGCAACACGCCGCGCCTCGAGTACCCCGCTCCCTCGTCCTTCTCACGCCGCCGGGGAAGCTCCTGGACGTCGAGGCGCATGGAGACCGGGGCGTCCTCCTCCTCGTCCGGCGGCTCTCCCTGCCTCCACCTCCGCCCCGTCAAGCCGGAGCCCCAGGACATGCCTGTCAGCGCGCGTACCCGTAGCTCCGGCGGCTCTCCCTACCTCCACCTCCGCCCCGTCAAGCCGGAGCCCCAGGACATGCCTGTCAGCGCGCGTACCCGCAGCTCCGGCGGCTCTCCCTGCCTCCACCTCCGCCCCGTCAAGCCGGAGCCCCAGGACACGCCTGTCCGCGCGCGTACCCGCAGCTCCGGCGCCCTCGTCGAGCCCAAGGTGGAGTCCAGCCTCCCGCCGGAGTACGAGGAGATAGCCCGGCGCGGCTTCTCCGACGAGGACGCCATGCGGTGGTCACGCGACGACTACGTGCGCGAGGAGATGGTCTGGCAGCGCCGGGCCCTGGAGGAGATCGCCGCCCGCAAACGTGGGCGCGAGGACAAGGACGGTGTCGTCGTCCTCGATAGCTCCGACGACGACGCCGCCGGACCGTCCAACCCGCCGCGCCAACCGGGGGAGGGATGCAGCAGGGACGGCGGAGGCGTAGGCGGGGGCGACGACGACGACGACGACGGCGGCGGTGACTACACGCGGTTCTACAGCCTCCTCGGCATGTAGAATCGCGTGGGCGGGCGGCGAGGGAGACGGCGGGGGTAGCCCGCGGTAGTTTTTTTTTCTTTTTTTTGTAAAATATGTTTAAATTTGAACGAACTCGCCCGTGTTTACGTTGTGTTTGCGCCGAATTTGAATATTTTAAAAACCCGTGGGGGGCCGCGACTGGGGGTATCACGCCCCCAGTGTGCGGTTTAGCGCCGGTGCGCCCTGAGGGGGCGATTTTTTGCCCCTCCTGGGGGGCCAACGGCTGGAGATGCCCTAAGTTGTCTGGTTTCAAAGTTAAAGGACCAAATCGACTTCACCAAGAGTTGAGGGAAGAAAAGTATACTTTTCTCCATATATTCGGATTCAGATATGACGAATCCGAGAGTTGATTTCTACATACATGTACATCTATAAAATATCTAGGCTAGATGATGTGTATAATAATGTTGGATATATACAACTTCAGAGTCCAGACGTTGATTTCTACAGCTATAATATCTAGACTAGATGATGTGTATAATGCTGGATACAACTCCAGACGACGTTGGGAATGCCTACCCTTATCCCACAATATACATGTTGTCCTCTCCTCAGCCACCTTTTAACCCACGGGGCCTATAAATAGCAGGCCCCGCAGCAAGAGACACCAAACCAAACCACCAGAGCTCTCTCAAGACATCAGAATATCAGATACAAGAAGCTAGCACTAGCTCAAGTAGAATCTCACTAGGGAAGCTTTACCTCCTTCGAAGGATGTCTTCCGGGTCATCGTCTCGGAGCACCTCACCGAGCTCCGACTCGGAGTGGAGCAAGAAGGAGAACAAGATGTTCGAGGAGGCTCTCGCTTACTATGGGGAGGCCGCCCCCAACCTCTGGGAGAAGGTGGCCAGCGCCATGGGGGGCACCAAGTCCGCCGAGGAGGTGCGCCGTCACTTCCAGATCCTCGTCGACGACGTCAACAACATCGAGTACGGCCGCATCCCCTTCCCCAAGTACAAGACCCAGGGCTTCTGGACCTAATTGGTATGTATATTCCTCAAGACCCAGGTCTACTCCTAAATCCTAATATAACAAGTTTTCAGTTGAGCATACGCACACCAGTCAGTGCTGTATTTATCTTTTCCTTAAGAGGTTGCCACCATGCATGCAGAACTGGTACCATGAATGAACTCTCTATGATCCAAACTGCTTAATTGCAGCCACCCTGGCCCAATTTATCGGTGGTTTAACCTTAGCACTAATAGACAATCTCCCTACTTCCAAAGCAAAAGCTTGGATGGATCTTGCAGTCTTTCTCCCCTCCTTACAAGGCTTTTTCATTCATATATTTTTGCTAGATTTTGTGCAGCTCCACACTGTTTACACACACACACACACATTCATCCAACCTCATGCCTACATAGAACAAATCAAAAGAAAGAAAGAACAATCCTTCACACTCTTTGAGTACCTGTATTTCTGTTCAAACTTTAGAGTTCAAATAAGCTTACAGTGCAAGTGCTTTCTCATGTTTTCAGGATGAAGCAGTGTAAACTCCAGCGGACAGTGAACAAAGTTGTACAAACTAGATCTCTTAGGAAGCAAGCAATCCAGCATTGGTTAGAATAACGAGAGGGAAAGGAGTATTGTCTATTGTGTGTACAAAGCATTGTTAGGTTATTTCCAAGTTAAGTTTGTCTCTATGTTGTTGTAGATTCTCGTCTACATTCATGAACTGCAAGATGGCTGTTAAGAGTACATTGACATATCTCTATATTTGCTAGAATAGGATTTGCAATCCACCTCCTAACTTATCTCTAGGAGGCTTCTTGCCCTCAAAGTCTTGTACATGTATATATACTGGCCTAGGAGAGGCTCAATACTGTTAGGGCTAAACAACAAATATGTGATGCATAAATTCATCGATACGGCAAATATTCACACTACCCCCCCCCCCCCCCCTTTGTTGTAGTGAACTTTGAGGACAGTTTCAATCAACAAGTGAAATAACACAAACAACATACACATGTGAGAAGGATTTAATGTGGAAGAACCTCTTCAACTAAGGGAGTAAAATACTATGGCTGACCAGTCCACACAACTTGACTACTAGAATGATGAGTACAAGTATTCTCTAGAACCTCCAGAGAGATTTACAACACACTCTCCATGTTGCCAACCGGCAACAACAACAACAACCATAACACTCAAGATTTTAGCGAAGTAGAGTTTACACAACATCTGTCCCCTTCAGTATTTTGCAAACTACTCTCAAATTGCTGAACCAAATACCACCAAAATTGGCATACAATAAGACACATGATTTACTGAGATCCCCTCAAAATTTCAGCTCAATCAGACACCGTTTTCCTACCCAATCTGTCCGTCTCCCAAAACTACTCTGTTATGAAACTACAACAGTCTGAACTAACAAAAGCAGTCAAATATGATGCTCCACTGACCCACCTCTAATTAGCTAACCAGATAGATCATAGAAGTAGTCGAAATAAGGAACAAGCTCACTAAGTTTGGTGCCAATCCATGCAGGTTTGAGCCTCCAATCACCAGCTTGAACACTATCCAGTCAGGTGCAACAGATTTGGACAAAATCTCCACTTCTTTTTCTTCCTCTCTTCTCACGGGTTAAGTTCCTCTTGTTGTGTGTTATCTCACTCTCACAATGGCAGCCACCACCAGCAAGGGTGCTCACTTCACTAGGAAGCACTCACAGCCGTTGGATACAAAACAAATCAATGGTTCACATGTGTTGGACTTATGTGGGCTGATGTTGGGCTACCAAGACACCTCCAAGTGAATGGACTTATCCCAACAAATATTATACTTGCCCACGAGACTCAAGTACAAGAGAGCAACTAGTTAACGAGCGCTCTTTCGGGAGCCTCGCAACGATCAGCGCCACTTGGTGCGCTCTCAGCCATTCGCCACGTGTCGCGCTCTGGGCGCTCCTCCGGATTTTGTTTTTTTAGTTTTTCGCACGCGTTTTCGGCTTTTTAAACGGTTTTTCCGAGGTTTTTTGACGTTTTGGTTTTCCATGGGTCTTCCTTAGCTTTTCAATCAAAAAATATTTTGCGCGAAAAACGTGTTTTTTTCCTTTCACGAGAGTCACGATTTTGCTTCCACGAGAGGCACGGTTTTACTTTCGCGGGAGTCACGGCCGTGCCTCTGGAAAACGAAAAAAAAACATGTTTTCTGTTTTTTTTCTTTTGCGAGAGTCACGGTTTTGCTTCCGCGAGAGGCAGGGCTGTGCTTTCGCTGAGTCACGGCCGTGCCTCTCGGAAACGAAAAAAACGCATTTTTTGTTTTTTTTTTCTTCCGCGAGAGTTAGGTTTTGCTTGCGCGAGAAGTATGGTTGTGCTTTCGCGAGAGTCATGGTCGTGCCTCTCGAAACGAAAAAACACGTTTTCTGTTTTTTTCCTTTCGCGAGAGTCACGGTTTTGCTTTTGCAAGAGTCACGGTTGTGCTTTCACGAGAGTCACGGCCGTGCCTCCTCGGGAACGAAAAGAAACACGTTTTCTTTTTTTTTTCTTCCGCGAGAGTCATGGTTTTGCTTCCACGAAAGGCATGGTTGTGATTTCGTGAGAGGCACGGGCATGCCTCTTTCGGAAAGGGGAAAAACCCGTGCTCCCGGTTCGGTTTTTCCGTCTAGTTTTTTCATAAAAAAATTCGTCAAAACTTATCAACATGGGATCTAGTTTTGAAGATCTCGACGCGAGGAATCCAACGGTGAAAACGGTTCGAGATTTGGACGCACGGTTTGAGAGATAAAACGTTTTGAATAAACAGATCTACGAAAAAAGGAAAAACTCCCTGGTTGCGACAAGTGGCGCGCTGCATGTGCGCCACTTGTCACTTGTCGCAACAAAGGGAATTGAAGTAATCTTTACAACAAGTACTCCTTAATTAGTGATTTCGCGAGTACAACACCTTGTCGAGCAGTTTAACGAGTGGAGCATCTGGGCATGTCGCCTGCTGGAATTTTTCGGCTGTTGGATCTCCATGCTGCTGAAATTTTTGGCTGTCCACCTTAGCCGACAAGTCAGATAACTAGTTGTTGCGACGTGCGGGATCTCAGCATGCAAAATGACTGCCTCCTACTCAAGATGCTCCACTGTCGCATGGAGCAGCTTGGCCGCGGGCTGAGCTCAATGGCCACTCCCCTCTTACCGCCGGCGCCTCTGCTCCTGATGACGGGAACTGGCACACTCTACAAAATCTCCTGCCATCCTGCCGCTCTCTCTCAAAAGTCACTTGGGAGGGGGGGAGGGGGTGTGGGCCTGTGGGGGTTGGCAAAAGACGTCGTTCTAGTATGATTGGTGGCTCCCCTGTGGGCCGCTTGGGGGTGTTTTCTCACTCCACCTGCCCCGAGGTGACGGTTTGCCAGGTTCAGCAGCGTGGCATGGGGGAGGTCATCGTCCCGCGCCTCTCTCAGGTCGCTCTCTCCAGGAGAAGGAGGTGCCGATCGGCCTTATGCATGGATGTTCGGGTGCTGCTCGTGAGGATCAGCAATGGGTCACCCTCTGCTCCATCCCAACTGTGTGTTTTCGTCTCGCTAGGCGTACACCCTCTATCGCCTGGGTGGGGAGAAGACGGCGAACGCCAGGTTTCTCTGGAGTTCCATGGCTCCCTCTCACGTGAAGTTCTTTGGTTGGCTCCTGTCTATGGCTAGGATCCACACTCACGGCATGCTCCTAAAGAAGACGATCATCACTTCTCCGGAAGCTGGTTGTCCGTGCTGCTCGGCGACGCTTGAGACGGCCGACCACCTCATCTTCGGGTGTGAGTTTGCTGTTAGGTTTTGGCGGTGCCTTGGGCTTGCTACGGGCGGCGCCACGGTCACCAATCTCCACCTCTTCGACTTGTTGTCGGCGATCGGCATCGCCTCGCCCGACGCCTTCCTTCTTCTTTGTTGTTGGCACCTCTAGAAACGACGAAATGCCATCATTTTCCGAGACGTTACGGCCTCCCTCGCCTCTACCATGAAGTGTTGCCGCGACGATGCGGTGCTCTAGATGTGTAGGTTCAAGGACGGCTGCCAAAGTCATGTTGATATGTGGCTTCGTGCTTTGGTGGTGTCGTTGTAGTTTCTGCAAGTTTGGTCTCGTCTCCCCCCGGAGCCGCCCCCGCGCTCTCTTCCTCTTTGTAAAAAGTGACACTTGGGCGTTTTGGCCCCTTTCAATGAAAGATTCAGGCGGGGGGAGCGTCTCCCCAACCCTCCTTGAAAATTCAAAAAAAAAAGATGGCTAGTTGTTTTTGTTATACTCCGTTGTTACTATGTGAGAGCTGTTTCACTCTGTCAGAAAAGTTTTGTAGGTTATTTTGTATAGGACAATTTGCGGACAACAATTTGTGATTGTGGTGAAGGCCGGAAAATATCATAATCATGGTAAGCATATTTTTTCACTTGCTGCCTCAAAAACACAGACCTAAAAGCGAGGTCACATACATAGGGCTATGGCCATATTTGTAGGAGCAATATGTATGAAGCAAATAGTATCATTTGAGAATGAACCAAGCGGGGTGGAATTCTGGGGTGGTGTGTGCCGTGCACGTACCCACCCTGTGAAGAGGAGGAAGCCTTTGGGGGTCGACGTTTCCTTTTCAGGTGAAAAGAAAGAAAGGATCCCTCAAAAAAAAAGGAAGAAAGGAGGGAAGCTTCCCAGGCATAGCGACCCTGGCCTGGATTCCGATTCCCGTCGCCTACCACTTGACCGGGGTAGCGAATCCGGATCCCAGAGCTTTTGGGCTCCAAGATTTTAGAATCTAGCCAGCCAGCCGATGATGATGCAGTGACGGAATCCAGTCCGATCCAAGGCTACTTGTAAGGCATCCATAGATAGGGATCTGTCATTCAAGCAGCTGGCAAACAAGATACCATATACCGACTAATGATGGCCTCAAAAGCATTCCCACTTCGCTTAATATACTGCGATAGATACATGATGTTCGTACTGGCCTCAACATCAGATGAATGAGTGAATTTCTTCCAAGAATCAAAAACTATACGTGTAGATAGAAAGCTAGTCCTATACAAGATAGAGTGATTCTGCACAATATGAGATGCCTCCCTCGTTTTATCTCCCTTTTCACTTGAAGGAGACAACACACTGTGGTGAAACTAAGGATCTCCGATTCCCGGACCCCGACGCTAAATTATATACTTCCTTCATTTTTATTTAGTCTGCATATTATCTTTGGTCAAAGTCAAGCTTTATAAACTTTGAAAAGTTCATAAATAAAAATATTAACATATACAATAACAAATCAATACCATTAGATTTATTATTGAATGTATTTTCACATCATAATGATTTGTTATGATAAATATTTATATTTTTTCTATAAACTTGGTCAAACTTTATGAAGTTTGACTTCAGTCAAACCTAATATGCAGAGTAAATAAAAACGGAGGGAGTACTAATAACCAGATATCAAACTGCTGACAGAAGGAGAAAGATCTGTGCCACGTGGGCACATGTCTGTCTGATTTTGTTTTCCTCAAACACGCCCATCGCTCGTCGTCCTTTTCGTTCAGAAGAACGGGCTAAGTGCATCTCCAACACTGACCCGCAAACCTGGACCGTGTGGTCCGGACCACGGAAACCATCCAACGGGGTCCTGTATCTGTCCGCGACGCGGTTCAGACACAATTTCTCCCGCAAACCGGAGACAAAAGTGGGGGAGGTTCACAGGAATCCAGACCGGTCCCAAGCCCTCAACTGACCGCGCTGGCCCGCCAAAAACCCCTCCCCCTTCCGCGTGTTTTCGGCCAACGCCGCTCTAGAGCGTCAGTGCCCACATTCATGCTCGGCCAGAGCGGACGTGACTGCTCACTGGCATCGGCATTGAAGCGGCGCCGGCCGAGAGAGCGTTGCCCGCGTCGCTTCCTGATGTAGGTGACTGTCGCGCATTCAAACGACACGATGGCTGCCCATCCGTCCGTCTGCAGCCCGCATTGATGGCACGCGGTTGCCGAGGCGTCTCGTCCGGTGCCACCCGTCTGTCCCTCTGCCGCCCGCCGATGCTATATAAACTGCTGCTCCGACCATAGCCACAGTCATCCCTCTCCGCACCACTTTCCGCCATGGATCCCTCCGCCGCCAAAACTCTCTGGGATGGGCTGACGTTAGAGTAGAAGAAGGAGATGGCCGCCATTGCCGCAGACAGGCAGTCGGAGGACGCCTCCGATGACAACGTGCAAACGGAGGACGCCTCCGACAATGAGCAAACGCCACCCTCTCCTCTTCCTCCACGACACCCTCCTCCTCCGCTCCACACTCGCCGGTGCATTGCACCATGACCATCGGCGAGGCCCATGACCATTATATGGACATGGTGCGGGAGGGGAGGGGGGAGGACCAGTTCCGGGAGGCGCATGACGACGACAACTACAACCACAACCTCCTCCAGGAGCATCTGCAGGCAGAGGAGCAGGTCGCCGCCGACAGGGTGGTCGTGCCGGACATGGACCTGGCGGAGCAGGAGACGCTGCTCAAGTCCTACCGCTCCGCCCACGAGATCCGCCTCGCCCGCTTGCAGTACCGGCAGCAGGTGGCTGAGGTGGCGTCCGCCGGCAAGGAGTGCGATGATGAGGCGGGTGAGGCGTTGTTCGATAAGACCGACGAGGAGGACATCGTCGAGGCCGCGTCCCGGCGCTACGACCACGAAGAAGCCGACACATCCGCAGGCGCCGCCGGCAGCGAGCAAGAGTAGTGCACGGTAGGTCACCGCCACTCGTGTACCAGGAAGGCCACCACTCCTCCCCTCCCGTCGCGACGCCAAGTTTGGTGGGCTGAGCATCTTCAACCGATTAGTCGCTTGGCGACAACATGGAGGCGTACAGGTTCAGTTCCCGGTGCTCCGGAGGCGGAGGTTACGAAGGTGGAGCTGGAGAGCGCCGAGGCGGAACTGGAGACGGTGAAACTTCAGTTCTCGGGGCTGATGGCCAAACACGGGGACTAGACGTTGGCGATCATTTAGATTAGGTATTAATTATACTCCAGAGACCGCCTAGCACCGCTTTGATGTATTTGTAATGAAATCCGGCCGTGTTTATATGAAATCCGGACTTGTTTGAACGAATTTAGTCCGGTTGGTTCAAATTGTTGTGAAAATGTATGCGGCTACGGTTGGATGGCTGCCTTCCGCATCTTTGTCCCCCACCCTCCACCCAGCGGTCCGCAGACGGATAGGGGAGGACTTTTGTGGGTTGCCGTTGGAGATGCCCTAAGATAGTGCAGATTGTATATCAGCTAAAATTATGTTTTTACTAATGTAGATGCACTGTATTGCGACGGCCTGCCTTAGAGAATATTGGCAAAATCTGCAAGAGAAAATGCCTTCTGTAGGAAGCAGAAAAAACCTACAGAAAGTTTTTTATTTTTTGAATGATTGTTTTCGATAAAAATAAATAAATAAACATGTAGGAAGCAGAATAAACCTACAGAAAGTTAGTTCTTGTGTACAAAATAAGTTCAAGGAAAAAATAGCACCACCCTCTTAAATTACGCTATAGTAACATGTTATTAACGAGACATTATACATTGATTTATTTAGGTAAACGATTTTCTACACGCTATAGCGTGCTATTAGGGGCGCTATATCCCGCTATTTTTTAGTGGTTAAGATACAAATTCCGTGCAATATGTGACGCCCCTCTCCTTTTATCTCCATGAGACATCACTGTGATCAGTCAAACTTTCCAGGAAGAAGCAACACGTTCGAACAAACTATCTTCCGTTTTCGATCTGCATGATTAATTATAAATCCAAAACAGATACTCCCTCCGTCCGAAAATACTTGTCATCAGAATGAATAAAAAATGATGTATCTAGAACTAATATACATATAGATATATCTCCTTTTATTTATTTTGATGACAAGTATTTCCAGACGGAGGAAATATTACTACAGCATATTCAATTTGTAACAATTGTATATCAGACCTGGTTTCATATAATTTTTTTTGATAACATGCTTTTTGGAAGTGAACCATGCATGACCGTGGAACTGTAAAAACTGATTGCATAAATACATGAAATAAGTACGCATTTTGCTAGCTTATACTATGAGCTAGCATCTTCCAGAAAAGCTTTGTGCTCCCATTGTCTGTAATATGACGGGGAGTCCTGAATCTTCCCCATGGCTTTTACGTAGACATGATATGAAGAGATCTCCGGCGAACGGATGGTGAACCAGTCCACACGCTGCAAGAATCAAACGCAAGTTGCGCCGGCCGCCCCGGTACAGTCCAGTGCATTAGAGCATCTCCAACCACGCCTCTAGAACAGCCTCCTCAGGTGATTTATTTGCGCCGACGCCGAAAAAACGGCTCAGTCACGTTCCCAGGACGCCGAATTCCGTCGGCTCGGCCCGTTTTGGCGCCCGACGCTCGCAAGCCGAACCCGGCGCACTAGGGGGCGCTCGGGGGCTCCGGCGCAAGGGAAAAGCGTTCCTGGGGCCATATTGACAGACGAAAAGCCAAGCCACCCGCCCAGATTCGCCTCCTGCCCCCCGCGCTCGGCCGCCACCTTGCGCCACCCTTCCGATCCCGGCGCCGACCACCGCCCGCCGCAGCTAGGTAGACCATCTCCCACCGGGAAAAAGAAGGGGTTTCGCCAAGGCATCCTCTCCGCCGCCGCTCCGGCACCTTTTCCGGCGCTCCGGCCGCGCAGGGCCTGTACACCGGCGGGCTTGCGCCCACCTCGCCCACAAGGTGTTCGGTGAATTGCCCGGCCCGACGATGGACTCCAAAGATGAGGAGGCGCTCGCGGCGTTGCTGGATGAGGAAGCCGAAGCCGACGCCCAGGAGCAGGAGCATCTCATGGTGCTCGCCGCCCTCGCCGGCCTGCTCGCGAGTAGTGAGAAGCCGCGGTGAGGTGGCTCGGCGCTTGTGCGGGTGAAAGCAAAGAACCGGCATCGTCTGGAAGGCTACTGCATGCTCTACTCGGACTACTTCGCCGACGCTCCATTGCACGGTGAGAAAACATTTCGGCGCCGTTATAGGATGAGCCGAAAGCTTTTCCTTCGGATTGTGAATTCCATCCGGGAGTTCGACAACTACTTAAAGTGCAAGGAGGATTGCACCGGCACACTTGGATTCACCTCCATCCAGAAGTGCACGACAGCTATAAGGATGCTTGCATACGGAGCTCCCGGTGATTCACTCGACGACTATGGGCGCATGGCCGAGTCAACCAGCTTAGAGTGTTTTTACAAGTTCTGTCGGGCAGTGGTGGCAGTGTTTGGATCGCAATACTTGAGAAAACCCAATGCGGAAGACACTGCTCGGATCCTAGCATAGAATGCAGCAAGAGGATTACCTGGGATGCTTGGAAGCATCGACTACATGCATTGAAAATGGAAGAATTGCCCATTTGCTTGGCAGTGGTTGTACAAAGGCGCCAAAGGCGGTTGCAGTGTGGTGCTTGAGGCAGTGGCCACACATGACCTCTGGATTTGACACTCTTTCTTTGGGATGCCAGGAACTTACAATGTCATCAACGTCCTGCAGTGCTCCCCAGTCTTTGCCAAGCTTGTTGAAGGTCATTCTCCTCCTATGAATTTCGAGGTCAATGGATGGCAGTACAACAAGGGGTACTATCTAGCTGATGGCATCTATCTGAGATGGTCGACATTTGTGAAGACCATCTCAAACACTGTGCCAGGAGGCAAGGACGCCTGGTTTGCGAAGATTCAGGAGGCCTGCAGGAAGGATGTCGAGCGGGCATTTGGTGTGCTCCAATCTCGATTTGCTGTTGTCCGGTACCCCGCTCAGACCTGGTCAAAAGATCAAATGTGGGAGATCATGACTTGCTGTGTCATCTTGCACAACATGATCATTGAGAGCGAGCACGAAGAGCCAGTGTTTGACACTGAACCATACTACAGGCAGGGCCCTCTAGCCGAAGTTGATCAGCAGCTACCGGCAACCTGGACTACCTACCTCAGTATGCGTCAGGAGATCCGAGACCCACAAGTGCATCATCAGCTGCAGCAGGATCTGGTGGAGCACCTATGAAGGCTCAAGGGCGAGGCCGGGAATGACGTGTGATGAAACTTGAGTTTTTATTCGTTAAACAATATAATTTGTAGTGAACTATTTGTTGAACACGCCGAACTATGTGATGAAACACGCCGAACTATGTGATGAACTAATTGATTTATATTTGTATGCAAAAATTCACGCCGAAACACGCCAAACCGCATCGAATATGGGCCGATTCACGTAGATATCGGGCCGTTTTTGGGCCGAAAGTGGGCTGAATTCGGCGTCTGGGGGCGACCCGGGGGGCGACGGCTGGGTGCCAAACTGTCCCCATCGCCAAGTTTATCGCTGGCGCTTCCCCAGACCGCTCTTTTTCGGTGCCTTTAGGGCCGAACGGCTGGAGATGCTCTTAACCAAGGAACCAGGAGCAAGATTGCATTCTGTCAATTACCTTTCCAAGACTATTGAACTGGAGATGGAAAAATAACACACATAGAGATAGATATATTTCTTTGGCCCACGGAGCTAAGAGGGTGTTCACAGGGCCGTCTCCAGGAATTCGGGGCCCCGGTGCGAAAAGCAAAATGGGGCCCCTAACATTAAAAACATATAATATAACTCAAGCATAATCACATAATTATATAATTTAAATTTATGTTATTTCATACAATGTTTAGGAAATTCTCAAGTATCAACGCAAAATACCAAAACCAAGAAACTGACCTCATGCTCTATTTAAGAGTGTCATCCGTCTCGCGTTCATTGATATGAAATCTTCAATTATATCTTCATAATCAATCTTCTCCAACACATCATTTTCAAGTGCTAGTTTCTCCAAACCATTAAGTATTTCTTGTGTCATAGTAGAATGTAAGTAGGACTTCAACAACTTGATTTTAGAAAAGCTCATTTCCGCAGATGCAACAATTACAGGAATTCTTAACCAAATACTTTCTTCTAGACCTAGGATGCATAATTGTTTCTGTTTATGAACCAAACACAAATCATATCAATGAATTTGAACTGATGAACTCCATGACTTATAGGCTTGTAACTTGGATAGATAGTTGGAATGGAAAAACATAGAACCTTGATTTTGGACTTGGAAGAGGAGCTATTGAAAATCTTGAATCCGTGACCGACAAAAAATGTTCCAAAACATATTAATATTACTGTAGTAACTAGTAAACTGTTATACAAATTTGCAGGTCAGTTTATCAAAATTAGTTAGAGAAAAGGGCCGCACCAGTTGGCCTTCTGTTTGGCGGCACTGTGGCAGTTTTGGCGGGCTTGGCGGCGGCCGGCGCTCGCAGCTACCGTGCAGTTCCGCATCGGGCTGTCCCGTGGCTGCAAGGAGGTCACCGCCGAGCCGCCGATTCATCAGTCGAAGCGAAAAAGATGGGAAGCGAAGGGATTAGGGAATGAAACGACGGAAGTCACGGAACATACATCACTGCGGCTGCCGCTTCGTCTATCAATCGGATGGATCCAAGTGATGAGATTTTGTTTTGGTTGATAATCCAAGTGACGAGATGGGCAGCGTAGCAGCGTTGCGGCTGCGTATGGCGGACCAAGCCCAAACGGGAGCGACAGAGGCAACATTGGACAAAACTGATTTATTTCAGACTAATACGTACACATATGTAGACCCTAATCGGGGGCCCTGTGCGAGCGCACAGCTCGCACAGGCCTCTGAACGGCCCTGAGTGTTCATCGCCTCTTTGGAATCCGTTGGTCGACCGGGTGGCGGAGAACGCGTGACATGTAAAAATAGAGGCTCTTAGCCCACATCGCTGCCGCCTTTTCCAAATAGCTGAATGATGCTCCCTAAATTTCATGGTCAAGCAAAACACTCGGTGTGACTTCCGAGACCACTTCTCAAACAATGGCTCAAATTAATGCTTCATTTTAAGAGATTTAATTATCTGTCACTCATAATATGGAATAAAAGATTCAGAGGCATTTACACTATAAGCTTTGTGCTTTCACAATCTTCTGTTACACAGTACTCCCTTTGAACTTATACCACAACACGTATTTTAGATCGAAGGGAGTAGTAGGCTGGTTGTATAATTTTTTTTTGAGGGTTGTATAATTAATATCATGCATGTTAATTAGGCAATTTTAATAAGGCGTTATAGAATTAAATGAAGAAATAGAGGATTAAGTATTATATCATGATACAATATCATAATAAATGCTATGCTACCATATGTGATGCATGACAATAAATAAAATAATATATGATACTAATATATGACACTACTATTATGCTTTAGGAAGTTAGTATCACATTACTATCATATAGTACATGATATTACCCATTACAATCAGCCATATATTATTAATTTATTATATGAATTGGTGATCAGCTGAGATAGGCTATGAGGGGTGCATCAGTGCATGCATGCATGGCAAGCTTGGCAGCATTTTATCAGAGGGGTTTCAGTAAACTAATGGAAATGAGCATCGCGAGATCCGAGGTTTTTGGGTATGCGCACCTGTGCAGCTCCGTTGATCAAGCACGCAGGTACGTCCTCCTCCTGTGGGCATCTTGCAGCCTCTGATGCGCACGCCATACGATGAGCTCTGCCGATCCATGTCAGGAGCACACGCGCTTGTCAGTTATCACCATGCATGCATGCAGAGAGATGGATACTTCCGTTGATGATGTGATCAGCAGAGCACGCAGGATCGTTCAATGCCTCCTGCGTAATTGCTATGAGCCCAACTCCACCGCACGATCTTATACGGACGTTCGTTTGTTTTGATTTTGTCCGTTTGAGATGATGCGAAAATGAATATATGTGTCCGGCTTTCGTTGGAAGCGCCCAACGCGGCAGACGCCCCAACTTATCCGTCTGCACTATGCTCGCCACGCCCTGGCTCCCGGCCATGCGCCTGCCCCCCCAGAGCCTGCGTCGCCTCGCCGGCAGCAGCAGCAGCCAACCCTGCCCGCCGGCCGCCCAAGCCATCCCTGCCCTGGCCGCGCCCCGCCTGCGCCATGCCCGCCTTCGCCCACGCTATCCCCGCACGCTCCACCCCGCGCGCCCGTGCCCTCCACCCCGCCCCACCCGCCGCGAGCTTGGCCGCGGCCGCACCCTGCTCCACGCGCTCGGCTGCCCGCGGCCGCACCCTGCTCCGCGCGCTCGGCTACCCGCGTGCGCTCCGCCCTGCCTGCCACGCCGCGAGTTCGGCACGCCCTACTCCGCGCCCGCCGCGCCCGCGCCATGCCGCCCCGCCCGCACCCCACGCCGCCGCGCTCCAGCCGCGCCCGAGCGCGCGCCCGCCGCGTCCTGTCAGCTGCCTCCTGCCGCCGCGCCGGCTCGCCGCTGCCTGCGCACCCCACGCCCCCCGCCTGCGCGCCGCGGGGCGAGGCCGGGCAGTGGGAGCGCCACCGCGCCGCGTGCTCCTCGGCGCCCGTGGCTGCCTTGTGGTGGTGTGTGCGCGTGGTGGGCCAGGGAGAGAAAAAGGAGGAGAGAGAGGGGGTGGGTGTGTGGGCCACTTTTATGGCAATGACAGGCGGGCCAGGGTCCATGCAAAAGGACACGATTAGACAAGGGCGACGCAGACTGTGTCCGCTCGTGTCCGTTTCAGATGCAAAGCCAGTCCAACTTTGCTTTCAGGATGTGGCGAAGCGGACAAAAAACAGACTTTTTTTAGGTTGGGGTCGCGCGCTGGGCTGTCTGGTATGTTCGTTTTGGCCCAAATGGACGCACCCGGACAGGATGTGGTCGCGCATTGGAGTCGGCGTGATGACAGATAGCACAGTGTGTCAAAATGTGTTTGGAACCACTGAGCAAGTGAGCATTTCGAAACTGAATATCGAAAAGGAAATATAGCGATCGACTCGAGGGATTTAGTTACGCGACAGAAAATCCGACGCGGAAAATTGTTCACAACAAAGCTGCCATGGTGCACAAGTGAAAAGCTGGTCACCTGAAGTATCCTGGTGAGAGTTAGGCATGTGATCAGTGTGAGTATGTGACCTGCTACTCCTACTTGAGTTGTGAGCAAGATGCACAAAGTACCAGAGGATTCACTGGTTTCTACTTGGAACAAGGCCAACTACAGCTAGCTAGCTGGTAGTTTTTACTCCTACAACTTAACCGGAACCGATGGCCTGACAGGGCGCATGCATCCAGAGCACTTACGTTTTTTCCCTTTGTGAAACTGAGCGCTCGCATTCCATTTAGCATTTACATGTATCATCGCGAGTGAGTGGTACTGCTGCCTAGCGATGAGCAGTTGTCAAATGCATGCAAAGCATTGGAGGAAGGAGAGGTCACTGGCCGTTGTGCCGCACGCATGGCCACGCTCCATCTACCCAGCGCAGCCCAGGCCATCTCCACCTCCATCTAGACGACGGGTGAAAACATTATGTTTTAGCAATGTTTTAAATAGCGGGCTATGAAAAATAGTGTCGGGCCTCCAAATCAGCTATAACGGGGTAAAGCGGGTTATTTATGAATGCGTAGCGGCACCCTGCTGAAAAGGCTATAGCGGGCTATAGCTATAGCCGGCTATTTAAAACTATGTGTTTTAGAGTCGAAAAACTCTAAAAAAATTATAGGATGTTGATGAGACGGTGGTTTTCTATAGGCATGTAAATTTTCAACTTCAAACACAGTGCAGATTCATTTGCAAGGTAATAGCAAGCTAGGGCCAGAATATGCATACAGAAAAAATGATTTCATTTCCCTTTGAGATGCAGCTTAGTCAGGAAACATATCAAACCGAGCCACTAATTCAGATTCAGATACGACCAATTCAAGCGTTAATTCAGATTCAGGTACAACTCCAGACGACTGTCGTCATGCGTCGGGATGCGTGCGCATATGGACGGACCCAAAAGGCTTAATTACTCAAACAGGCTGTCATTTGAAACTTTCATCACACACACCACACGCTTCCCATGTGCGAACCCTAGCTAGCTCAAAAAACCTGCGAGAACATTGTTCTCCTCTCCTGAGCCACCTTTTAGAGACATGACACACACAAGGTTTTGGATTCCGAATGGAACATTTTTCTCGTGGGGGGGGGGGGGGGGGGCGGTAAACTCGGTTACCGCGGTAACCACGAAATACCGACAAAAATTCGAGCGAAATTTCATATTCAAATTTGAATTCGAAATTTTAAAGAATAGAATAGATAAGTTTGGAGCACCAAATGTATGCAGCAGTAGTACTAGCGCAATGGTAACAGGTCTGATCCACTTCCACGCACCTGCAGGTCGCGAGTTCGACCTTCGCACGCACATATTTTTTAGAAATTACAGCATAGTGTGGCGTGCATTCTTCAAAAATCAAAAAGGAAAAAATGCGGCCGGCTGCAGGTCGCGAGTTCGACCTTCGCACGCACATATTTTTTAGAAATTACAGCATAGTGTGGCGTGCATTCTTCAAAAATCAAAAAGGAAAAAATGCGGCCGGCTGTCCTCGAACACATGATGCGCTCTTACTGGAGGAAGATCCTTACCACTAGGACACAAGTCGTCTGAGCTAGAGATATATCTTATTTAACTAGAAGTTAAGAGTTTAAATTCAAAAAGTTCGAATTTTTTTGCTCGAGATACCTAATTATCGCGGGGCAGCGAGAAACGCGGTTACCGGGCGGTAACCGAATTTACCGCCCGGTACCCAAAACCATGGACACACACCCCCAGGGCCTATAAATAGCCGCCCTCACAGCAAGAGAGACACCGAACTAAACACAAAGGACTTCCAGGAACCCCAGGGACACCAGGCACAAGAGAAAGCAGTGCTGTTAGTTCGAGTAGAGCATCAAAAATTTCATCTGAAGATGTCTTCTGGGTCGTCGTCGCAGAGCACTTCGCCGAACTCCGACTCGGAGTGGAGCAAGAAGGAGAACAAGATGTTCGAGGAGGCGCTCGCCTACTACGGCGTGAGCGCCCCCAACCTCTGGGAGAAGGTGGCCAGCGCCATGGGGGCACCAAGTCCGCCGAGGAGGTGCGCCGTCACTTCCAGCTCCTCATTGACGACGTCGACAAAATCGAGCACGGCTGCATCCCCTTCCCCAAGTACAAGACCCAAGGATTCTGGACCTAGTAAAAGGTATAATTCTCAACAGACATAGGATACTCTGATGTTAACAAAGTTTTCAGTTGAGCATAAGCGTACCAGTTACTGCTGTATTTGTCTGCTTCCTGGAAAAAGTATGCTACGCATGACTCTGCCGTTTGCACAAAGATGTCTTTTTAACTTTAAAGGCATAGCATGCAGGGGTATTTACGTATTTTTCTTTTTCTTTAGGCGTTACTTACCACCATGCATACATGACGACTGGCACCATCAACTCTATGAGCCAAACTGCTTAATTGCAGCCACCCTGGCCCAATTTATCGGTGGTTTAATCTTAGCACTATCAGACAATTTCCCTACTTACAAAACAAAAACTTGGATGGATCTTGAAGTCTTTCTCTCAATAGGCTTTCGACCCGGCCGCTTTATAAACTAGATGGTGCCCCGCACGTTCTTGCGGGAATGATTTGCAACATATTTTAATGAGATTTGCTAAGATAGAACATGCATATTTGGAGTAATATATGAGAACAAAAACTGACAATATGTATGATTTATGGCGTTTGATTATATATATAGTTGTGAAATATTTATTAACTATAAATAAAAAATGGAATGGAAATTCTCATGCATGTTCGCTTGTTGAGGTGGATTTTTTCCTATGCATGGTCAGGGCCGTTCAGAGGCCTGTGCAAGCTGTGCGCTCGCACAGGGCCCCCAAAATCCAGGGGCCCCCGATTAGGGTCTACATATGTGTACGTATTAGTCTGAAATAAATCAGGTTTGTCCAATGTTGCCTCTGTCGCTCCCGTTTGGGCTTGGTCCGCTCAAGCCATCCGCAGCCGCAACGCTGGTACGCTGCCCATCTCGTCACTTGGATTATCGACTAAAACAAAATCTCATCGCTTGGATCCATCCAATTGATAGACGAAGCGGCAGCCGCAATGATGTATGTTTCGTGACTTCCGTCGTTTCATTCCCTAATCCCTTCGCTTCCCATCTTTTTCGCTTCGACTGATGAATCGGCGGCTCGGCGGTGACCTCCTTGCAGCCACGGGACAGCCTGATGCGGAACTGCACGGTAGCTGCGAGCGCCGGCCGCCGCCAAGCCCGCCAAAACTGCCACAGTGCCGCCAAACAGAAGGCCAACTGGTGCGGCCCTTTTCTCTAACTAATTTTGATAAACTGACCTGCAAATTTGTATAACAGTTTACTAGTTACTACAGTAATATTAATATGTTTTGGAACATTTTTTGTCGGTCACAGATTCAAGATTTCCAATAGCTCCTCTTCCAAGTCCAAAATCAAGGTTCTATGTTTTTCCATTCCAACTATCTATCCAAGTTACAAGCCTATAAGTCATGGAGTTCATCAGTTCAAATTCATTGATATGATTTGTGTTTGGTTCATAAACAGAAACAATTATGCATCCTAGGTCTAGAAGAAAGTATTTGGTTAACAATTCCTGTAATTGTTGCATCTGCGGAAAGGAGCTTTTCTAAAATCAAGTTGTTGAAGTCCTACTTACATTCTACTATGACACAAGAAATACTTAATGGTTTGGAGAAACTAGCACTTGAAAATGATGTGTTGGAGAAGATTGATTATGAAGATATAATTGAAGATTTCATATCAATGAACGCGAGACGGATGACACTCTTAAATAGAGCATGAGGTCAGTTTCTTGGTTTTGGTATTTTGCGTTGATACTTGAGAATTTCCTAAACATTGTACGAAATAACATAAATTTAAATTATATAATTATGTGATTATGCTTGAGTTATATTATATGTTTTTAATGTTAGGGGCCCCATTTTGCTTTTCGCATCGGGGCCCCGAATTCCTGGAGACGGCCCTGTGCATGGTTGCATGTTGAGGTGGATCTTTTCCCATGCATCTTATATGATGAGGTGGCATGCCTATATGTTGAGAGAAATAGGTTAGTGGGGGCTAGCTTTTTAGATTTAGAAGATAAAGTAACCAACCAATCCCAAAAAAATAAAAGTCTGCTGGACTACAACACAAGCATGCCCAAAGAAAACACAAAAGAAAAGCGAAAAAAAAGACCACCAAGTGGCCACAACATCGTTGTGTCACCGGTGGAGCGAGGAGTTGAGCCGTGTCATGTAGCGCGTCCAACATCTGCCCCAGCTGGTTGTAGTCCTGCTGCCTAGCCAACGGGTGACAGTGCTGCAAGAACGCAATAAATTTAAAGAAGGCGCCAGAGGCCCATCGAATGAGTCTTTCTCCCTCGTGCTTTCAACTCACAATGCTATTTATTTTAATAGATATTTTCTAGATCTTGTGCTATCTAGATACACATTCTCCTAATCTCATGCCTACATAGAACAAAACAAAAGAAAGAAAGAAAGAACAAGCCCCTTTCATTTGAGTATCTGTATTTTTGTTCAGAGTTCAGATAAGCTTACAGTGGAAGTGTTTTCATGTTTCCAGGATGAAGCTGCGTAAACTCCAGTGGTGGACAGTGAACAAAGTTGTACAAACTTCATGTCTTAGGAAGCAACCAACCCAACATTGGTTAGAATAACAGGAGGAAAAGGAATATTGTCTATTGTGTGTACAAAGTATTATTAGTTTACTTCCAAGGTGAAGTCTATCCCTATGTTGTTGTAGGTTCTTGTCTACATTCATGAATTGTGTTGTCTGTTAGAGTATATTGGCATATCTCTCTATCTCCTAACTTATCTCTAGGATTTTTAATACATCTATGTCATGTTAAATAGTGTTCCTAGAAAGTTGTTTAAAGGCAGAAGGGGAGCAAGGCAGGGTGATCCACTCTCTCAATTACTATTTGTTTTGGCAGCTGATTTTTTTACAGGCCATATTGAATGATGCCATGGACATGAGCATTTTGCAGCCCCCTATCAGATTCTCTTCATGCACAAAGTTTACTATTCTCCAATATGCATATGATACACTAATAGTCTTACAAGCTAGTCCAACACAACTCAATAAGTTGAAAGGTCCAGTTGATCTTTTCTCTATAGCATCTGGATTGAAGGTGAATTATCACAAGTCTAATTGATACCCATTAATGTATCCGAATCTAAAGCCCAAAGTCTCTCGTGAATTTGAACTACCTGAAGGAAATATGCCCTAGAGGCAAATAAAGTTATTATTTATTTCCTTATATCATGATAAATGTTTATTATTCATGCTAGAATTGTATTAACCGGAAACATAATACATGTGTGAATACATAGACAAACAGAGTGTCACTAGTATGCCTCTACTTGACTAGCTCGTTAATTGAAGATGATTATGTTTGCTAACCATAAACAAAAGAGTTGTTATTTGATTAACGGGATCACATCATTAGGAGAATGATGTGATTGACATGACCCATTCCATTAGCTTAGCACCCGATCGTTTAGTATGTTGCTATTGCTTTCTTCATGACTTATACATGTTCCTATGACTATGAGATTATGCAACTCCCGTTTGCGGAGGAACACTTTGTGTGCTACCAAATGTCACAACGTAACTGGGTGATTATAAAGGAGCTCTACAGGTGTCTCCAAAGGTACATGTTGGGTTGGCGTATTTCGAGATTAGGATTTGTCACTTCGATTGTCGGAGAGGTATCTCTGGGCCCTCTCGGTAATGCACATTACATAAGCCTTGCAAGCATTGCAACTAATGAGTTAGTTGTGAGATGATGTATTACGGAACGAGTAAAGAGACTTTCCCGTAACGAGATTGAACTAGGTATTAAGATACCGACGATCGAATCTCGGGCAAGTAACATACCGATGACAAAGGGAACAACGTATGTTGTTATGCGGTCTGACCGATAAAGATCTTCGTAGAATATGTAGGAGCCAATATGAGCATCCAGGTTCCGCTATTGGTTATTGACCGGAGACGTTTCTCGGTCATGTCTACATTGTTCTCGAACCCGTAGGGTCCGCACGCTTAAGGTTTCGATGACAGTTATATTATGAGTTTATGAGTTTTGATGTACCGAAGTTAGTTCGGAGTCCCGGATGTGATCACGGACATGACGAGGAGTCTCGAAATGGTCGAGACATAAAGATTGATATATTGGACGGCTATATTCGGACACCGGAAGTGTTCTGGGTGATTTCGGAGAAAACCAGGGAGCCGGAAGGTTACCGGAACCCCCCGGGAGAAGTAATGGGCCATATGGGCCTTAGTGGAGAGAGAGAGGCACTGCAAGAGGTGGGCCGCGCGCCTCCTCCCCTTGGTCCGAATTGGACTAGGAGAGGGGGGGGGGCGGCGCCCCCCTTTCCCTCTCCCTCCCCACTTCTTTCCCCCTCTTAGTAGGAGTCCTACTAGGAGGAGGACTCCTCCTGGCACACCTATAGGGGCCATCCGGCCTCCTCCCCTTGCTCCTTTATATACGGGGGCAGGGGGGCACCCCTAGACACACAAGTTGATCTTCGTGATCGTTCCTTAGCCGTGTGCGGTGCCCCCCTCCACCATATTCCACCTCGGTCATATTGTAGCGGTGCTTAGGCGAAGCCCTGCGACAGTAGTACATCAAGATCGTCACCACGCTGTCGTGCTGACGGAACTCTTCCCCGACGCTTTGCTGGATCGGAGCCCGGGGATCGTCATCGAGCTGAACGTGTGCTAGAACTCGGAGGTGCCGTAGTTTTGATGCTTGATCGGTCGGGCCGTGGAGACGTACGACTACATCAACCAAACGCTTCCGTTGTCGATCTACAAGGGTACGTAGATCACACTCTCCCCTCTCGTTGCTATGCATCACCATGATCTTGCGTGTGCGTAGGAATTTTTTTGAAATTACTACGTTCCCCAACAGTGGTATCCGAGCCTAGGTTTTATGTGTTGATGTTATATGCACGAGTAGAACACAAGTGAGTTGTGGGCGATATAAGTCATACTGCTTACCAGCATGTCATACTTTGGTTCGGCGGTATTGTTGGACGAAGCGGCCCGGACCGACATTACGCGTACGCTTACGCGAGACCGGTTCTCCCGACGTGCTTTGCACAAAGGTGGCTAGCGGGTGACAGTTTCTCCAACTTTAGTTGAACCGAGTGTGGCTACGCCCGGTCCTTGCGAAGGTTAAAATAGCACCAACTTGACAAACTATCGTTGTGTTTTTGATGCGTAGGTAAGATTGGTTCTTGCTTAAGCCCGTAGCAGCCACGTAAAACTTGCAACAACAAAGTAGAGGACGTCTAACTTGTTTTTGCAGGGCATGTTGTGATGTGATATGGTCAAGACATGATGCTAAATTTTATTGTATGAGATGATCATGTTTTGTAACCGAGTTATCGGCAACTGGTAGGAGCCATATGGTTGTCGCTTTATTGTATGCAATGCAATCGCGCTGTAATGCTTTACTTTATCACTAAGCGGTAGCGATAGTCGTGGAAGCATAAGATTAGAGAGACGACAATGATGCTACGATGGAGATCAAGGTGTCGCGCCGGTGATGATGGTGATCATGACGGTGCTTCGAAGATGGAGATCACAAGCACAAGATGATGGTGGCCATATCATATCACTTATATTGATTGCATGTGATGTTTATCTTTTATGCATCTTATCTTGCTTTGATTGACGGTAGCATTATAAGATGATCTCTCACTAATTATCAAGAAGTGTTCTCCCTGAGTATGCACCGTTGCGAAAGTTCCTCGTGCTGAGACACCACGTGATGATCGGGTGTGATAGGCTCTACGTTCAAATACAACGGGTGCAAAACAGTTGCACACGCAGAATACTCAAGTTATACTTGACGAGCCAAGCATATACAGATATGGCCTCGAAACACGGAGACCGAAAGATCGAGCGTGAATCATATAGCAGATATGATCAACATAGCGATGTTCACCAATGAAACTACTCCATCTCACGTGATGATCGGACATGGTTTAGTTGATTTGGATCACGTAATCACTTAGAGGATTAGAGGGATGTCTATCTAAGTGGGAGTTCTTAAGTAATATGATTAATTGAACTTAAATTTATCATGAACTTAGTCCTGGTAGTATTTTGCAAATTATGTTGTAGATCAATAGCTCGCGTTGTTGCTTCCCTGTGTTTATTTTGATATGTTCCTAGAGAAAATTGTGTTGAAAGATGTTAGTAGCAATGATGCGGATTGGATCCGTGATCTGAGGTTTATCCTCATTGCTGCACAGAAGAATTATGTCCTTGATGCACCGCTAGGTGACGAAGCTATTGCAGGAGCAGATGCAGACGTTATGAACGTTTGGCTAGCTCAATATGATGACTACTTGATAGTTTAGTGCACCATGCTTAATGGCTTAGAATCGGGACTTCAAAGACGTTTTGAACGTCATGGAGCATATGAGATGTTCCAGGACTTGAAGTTAACATTTCAAGCAAATACCCGAGTTGAGAGATATGAAGTCTCCAACAAGTTCTATAGCTAAAAGATGGAGGAGAATCGCTCAACTAGTGAGCATGTGCTCATATTGTCTGAGTACTACAATCGCTTGAATCAAGTGGGAGTTAATCTTCCAGATAAGATAGTGATTGACAGAATTCTCTAGTCACCATCACCAAGTTAGTAGAACTTCGTGATGAACTATGATATGCAAGGGATAACGGAAACGATTCCCAAGCTCTTCGTAATGCGGAAATTGACGAAGGTAGAAATCGAGAAAAACATCAAGTGTTGATGGTAGACAAGACCACTAGTTTCAAGAAAAGGGCAGAGGGAAGAAGGGGAACTTCAAGAAGAACAACAAGCAAGTTGCTGCTCAAGTAAAGAAGCCCAAGTCTGGTCCTAAGCCTGAGACTAAGTGTTTCTACTGCAAAGGGACTGGTCACTGGAAGCGGAACTACCCCAAGTGATTGGCAGATAAGAAGGATGGCAAAGTGAACATAAGTATATTTGATATACATGTTATTGATGTGTACTTTACTAGTGTTTATAGCAACCCCTCAGTATTTGATACTAGTTCAGTTGCTAAGATTAGTAACTCGAAACGGGAGTTGCAGAATAAATAGAGACTAGTTAAGGGTGAAGTGACGATGTGTGTTGGAAGTGGTTCCAAGATTGATATGATCATCATCGCACACTCCCTATACTTTTGGGATTAGTGTTGAACCTGAATAAGTGTTATTTGGTGTTTGCGTTGAGCATGAATATGATTTGATCATGTTTATTGTAATACGGTTATTCATTTAAGTAAGAGAATAAATTATTGTTCTGTTTACATGAATAAAACCTTATATGGTTACACACCCAATGAAAATAGTTCGTTGGATCTCGATCGTAGTGATACACATAATCATAATATTGAAACCAAAAGATGCAAAGTTAATAATGATAGTGCAACTTATTTGTGGCACTGCCGTTTAGGTCATATTGGTGTAAAGCGCATGAAGAAACTCCATGCTAATGGGTTTTTGGAATCACTTGATTATGAATCAGTTGATGCTTGAGAACCATGCCTCATGGGCAAGATGACTAAAACGCCGTTCTCCGGAACTATGGAGCGAGCAACTGACTTATTGAAAATAATACATACTGATGTATGAGATCCGATGAGTGTTAAGGCTCGTGGCGGGTATCATTATTTTCTGACCTTCACAGATGATTTGAGCAGATATGGGTATATCTACTTAATGAAACACAAGTCTGAAATATTTGAAAAGTTCAAAGAATTTCAGAGTAAAGTGGAGAATCATCGTAACAAGAAAATAAAAGTTTCTACGATATGATCGCAGAGGTAAAATATTTGAGTTACGAGTCTGGCCTTCAGTTAAAACAATGTGAAATAGTTTCACTACTCACGCCACCTGGAACACCACAGCATAATGGTGTGTCCGAACGTCATAACCGTACTTTATTGGATATATTACAATCTATGATGTCTCTTACCGATCTACCACTATCGTTTTTGGGGTTATGCATTAAAGATAGCTGCATTCACGTTAAAAAAGGGCACCATCTAAGTCCGTTGAGACGACACAATCTGAACTGTGGTTTGGCAAGAAACCAAAGTTGTCGTTTCTTAAAGTTTGGGATTGTGATGCTTATATGAAAAAGTTTCATCCTGATAAGCTCAAACCCAAATCGGAGAAATATGTCTTCATAGGATACCCAAAGGAGACTATTGGGTACACCTTCTATCACAGATCCGAAGGCAAGACATTCGTTGCTAAGAATGGATCCTTTCTAGAGAAGGAGTTTCTCTTGAAAGAAGTGAATGGGAGGAAACTAGAACTTGATAAGGTAATTGTACCTTGTCCCTTATTGAAAAGTAGTTCATCACAAGAAATCTGTTCCTGTGACTACTACACCAATTAGTGAGGAAGACTAATGATGATGATCATGTAACTTCAGATCAAGTTAATACTGAATCTCATAGGTAAACCAGAGTGAGATCTGCACCAGAGTGGTACGGTAATCCTGTTCTAGAAGTCATGCTACTAGATCATGATGAACCTACGAACTATGAAGAAGCGATGGTGAGCCCAGATTCTGCAAAATGGCTTGAAGCCATGAAATCTGAGATGGGATCCATGTATGAGAACAAAGTATGGACTTTGGTTGACTTGCCCGATGATCGGCAAGCAATTGAGAATAAATGGATCTTTAAGAAGAAGACTGACGCTGACGGTAATATTACTGTCTACAAAGCTCGACTTGTCGCAAAAGGTTTTCGGCAAGTTCAAGGGATTGACTACGATGAGACCTTCTCACCCGTAGCGATGCTTAAGTCTGTTCGAATCATGTTAGCAATTGCCGCATTTTATGATTATGAAATTTGGCAAATGGATGTCAAAACTGCATTCCTGAATGGATTTCTGGAAGAAGAGTTGTATATGATGCAACCAGAAGGTTTTGTCGATCCAAAGGGAGCTAACAAAGTGTGCAAGCTCCAGCGATCCATTTATGGACTGGTGCAAGCCTCTCGGAGTTGGAATAAACGCTTTGATAGTGTGATCAAAGCATTTGGTTTTATACAGACTTTTGGAGAAGCCTGTATTTACAGAAAGTGAGTGGGGGCACTACGGCATTTCTGATAAGTATATGTGAATGACATATTGTTGATCGGAAATAATGTAGAATTATTCTGCAAAGCATAAGGGAGTGTTTTTAAAGAAGTTTTTCAAAGAAAGACCTCGGTGAAGCTGCTTACATATTAAGCACCAAAATCTATAGAGATAGATCAAGACGCTTGATAAGTTTTTTCAATGAGTACATACCTTGACAATATTTTGAAGTAGTTCAAAAATGGAACAGTCAAAGAAAGAGTTCTTGGCTGTGTTACAAGGTATGAAATTGAGTAAGACTCAAAGCCCGACCACGGCAGAAGATAGAAAGAGAATGAAAGTCATTCCCTATGCCTCATCCATAGGTTCTATAAAGTATGCCATGATGTGTACCAGATCTATTGTATACCCTACTCTGTGTTAAGCAAGGGAGTACAATAGTGATCTAAGAGTAGATCAGTGGACATTGGTCAAAATTATCCTTAGTGGAATAAGGAAATATTTCTCAATTATGGAGGTGACAAAAGGTTCGTCGTAAAAAGTTACGTCGATGCAAGTTTTGACACAGATCTGGATGACTCTAAGTCTCGATCTAGATACATATTGAAAGTGGGAGCAATTAGCTAGAGTAGCTCCGTGCAGAGCATTGTAGACATAGAATTAGCAAAATACTTACAGATCTGTATGTGACAGACCCATTGACTAAAATTATCTCACAAGCAAAACATGATCACACCTTAGTACTCTTTAGGTGTTAATCACATAAATGATGTGAACTAGATTATTGACTCTAGTAAACCCTTTGGGTATAGGTCACATGACGATGTGAACTATGGGTGTTAATCACATGGTGATCTGAACTCTTAGTGTTGAATCACATGGCGATGTGAACTAGATTATTGACTCTAGTGCAAGTGGGAGACTGAAGGAAATATGCCCTAGAGGCAATAATAAAGTTATTATTTATTTCCTTATATCATGATAAATGTTTATTATTCATGCTAGAATTGTATTAACCGGAAACATAATACATGTGTGAATACATAGACAAACAGAGTGTCACTAGTATGCCTCTACTTGACTAGCTCGTTAATCAAAGATGATTATGTTTGCTAACCATAAACAAAAGAGTTGTTATTTGATTAACGGGATCACATCATTAGGAGAATGATGTGATTGACATGACCCATTCCATTAGCTTAGCACCCGATCGTTTAGTATGTTGCTATTGCTTTCTTCATGACTTATACATGTTCCTATGACTATGAGATTATGCAACTCCCGTTTGCGGAGGAACACTTTGTGTGCTACCAAACGTCACAACGTAACTGGGTGATTATAAAGGAGCTCTACAGGTGTCTCCAAAGGTACATGTTGGGTTGGCGTATTTCGAGATTAGGATTTGTCACTCCGATTGTCGGAGAGGTATCTCTGGGCCCTCTCGGTAATGCACATCACATAAGCCTTGCAAGCATTGCAACTAATGAGTTAGTTGTGAGATGATGTATTACGGAACGAGTAAAGAGACTTGCCGGTAACGAGATTGAACTAGGTATTAAGATACCGACGATCGAATCTCGGGCAAGTAACATACCGATGACAAAGGGAACAACGTATGTTGTTATGCGGTCTGACCGATAAAGATCTTCGTAGAATATGTAGGAGCCAATATGAGCATCCAGGTTCCTCTTTTGGTTATTGACCGGAGACGTGTCTCGGTCATGTCTACATTGTTCTCGAACCCGTAGGGTCCGCACGCTTAAAGTTTCGATGAAAGTTATGTTATGAGTTTATGAGTTTTGATGTACCGAAGTTAGTTCGGATTCCCGGATGTGATCACGGACATGACGAGGAGCTCGAAATGGTCGAGACATAAAGATTGATATATCGGACGGCTATATTCGGACACCGGAAGTGTTCCGGGTGATTTCGGAGAAAACCAGAGAGCCGGAGGGTTATTGGAACCCCCCGGGAGAAGTAATGGGCCATATGGGCCTTAGTGGAGAGAGAGAGGCGCTGCCAGAGGTGGGCCGCGCGCCTCCTCCCCCTGGTCTAAATTGGACTAGGAGAGGGGGGCGGCGCCCCCCTTTCCCTCTCCCTCCCCACTTCTTCCCCCCTCCTAGTAGGAGTCCTACTCCTACTAGGAGGAGGACTCCTCCTGGCGCGCCTATAGGGGCCGGCTGGCCTCCTCCCCTTGCTCCTTTATATACGGGGGCAGGGGGGCACCCCTAGACACACAAGTTGATCTTCGTGATCGTTCCTTAGCCGTGTGCGGTGCCCCCCTCCACCATATTCCACCTCGGTCATATTGTAGCGGTGCTTAGGCGAAGGCCTGCGACGGTAGTACATCAAGATCGTCACCACGCTGTCGTGCTGACGGAACTCTTCCCCGACGCTTTGCTGGATCGGAGCCCGGGGATCGTCATCGAGCTGAACGTGTGCTAGAACTCGGAGGTGCCGTAGTTTCGGTGCTTGATCGGTCGGGCCGTGGAGACGTACGACTACATCAACAAAACGCTTCCGTTGTCAATCTACAAGGGTACGTAGATCACACTCTCCCCTCTCGTTGCTATGCATCACCATGATCTTGCGTGTGCGTAGGAATTTTTTTTGAAATTACTACGTTCCCCAACACTACCATACTGCAACTTCTCCATTTACATATTGGGCACTGCTCTCAGTTTTTGCAAACCAAGAATGGAGCACTTCACGTATATTGTTGATATCCAAAAAAGGTTGAGTGTTTGTTCTCAACACTTGAATTATGATGGTAGGCTCTTAATTAATGGTGAATGTTTTTTTGGCAACATAAACCCTCAAAGAGGGTTTTAGATTTTATTTATATGCAACCTCAACAGTGTACATCAATCAACTTTCCTAACGGAAAGGAGATTGATTCCAGAGCCTCCTTAGACTTACGGTTAGACAATAGTGTAGAAAAGCCTAGCTATGGTGTGGCAAAAATGGCCTTGCTGGCATGGACACCCGACACCAACAATTTGGCATCATTGTTAAAAAGTAGTGGTGGCGTTGCAGCCCATGTCAGCAGTATTCTCCGTGCTGTTGGCGTCTCACGTGTCCCCGCGAGCAGTAAGTTCATCTTAACACTGTCGTTTATTGTTGGCCAACGCCACCAAATGGATTTTTTGGTAACAACAAAATTTACTTCACAAACTAAATAGTGGTACGCAATTGATACTCATTAACACAAGATACTCATCAACACTAGCTACTTACTCAATAGATACTCATTAACACAAGATGCTCATGAACTTAACAATTTAATTAAACTTCACAAAAGTTACTCATCATCAACTAAGATGGACTAGCTAGTTAAAGAAACCACTCTTCATCAAGGATTACGCTCACCTGGCGAAGCTTCTTTCTATTGCCCTCTCCATCTTGAGCTCATTCCTCTCTACCCTGAGGAGTTTTCTCTCCCGCTTCAACTCATCCCTCTCCTCAATCATCTTATCCCTCTCGTCCCTCAGCTTATTAGTCTTCTTAATGAGCTGAACGGTCTCGTTGTGTAGCTCTTTAATCTCCGCCTTTAGTGAGCCATTCACCTGTTGCACGCTGTTGATGGTATAGTGATGAGCCTCTAGGAGATCTTTGCTGAGCATATCCACATCGTACACCTCCTCGTTGTTGCCTCCGAAATTGGCCATGACCTGATGCACTTTAATTTGTTAGACACATAAATAATTTGTTAGACAAATTAGTTCAACATATGCACTCCTAATTATCTAACACATGCCAGTTTCTACACATACAAACACATACAATTAAACTAGCATGCTACATTTTTTCAGTCACATATCCCACTTGTGGCACACAAGTGTGTGGAGACCAATTTGGCCACCACAAAAACAGTGGCACATAAGTGTGGATGGCAATCAAACATGCCATGTGTATCAAAATGTGATTTGGCACTACTTCAACATGTGTATCAAAATTCCTAGAGCAAACCAAATTATCTTGCACCACCAAACTCCTAATTTGGCCTACTCACTTCACATTGTAGTTTCTAACAAATTAACTCCTAATTTTGTTGGGGAACGCAGTAATTTCAAAAAAAATCTACGCACATGCAAGATCCATCTAGGTGATGCATAGCACTGAGAGGGGAGAGTGTTGTCCATTTACCCTCGTAGACCGTAAACGGAAGCGTTATGACAACGCGGTTGATGTAGTCGAACGTCTTCACGATCCGACCGATCCTAGCACCGAAGATACGACACCTCCGTGATCTGCACACGTTCACCTCGGTGACGTCCCGCGAACTCTAGATCCAGCTGAGTGTCGAGGGAGAGTTTCATCAGCACGACGGCGTGATGACGGTAGTGATGAAGCTACCGGCGCAGGGCTTCTCCTAAGCACTGCAACGATATGACCGAGGTGGATTATGGTGGAGGGGGGCACCGCACGCGGCTAAACAATGTCAACTTATGTGTCTATGGGGTGCCCCCTTCCCCCATATATAAAGGAGGGGAGGAGGAGGAGGGCCGGCCTCAAGGGGCACGCCCAAAGGGAGGATTCCTACTCCTAGTAGGAGTAGGTTTCCCCCTTTCCTAGTCCAAGTAGGAGAAGAAGGAAGGAGAGGGAGAGGGTGAAGGAAAGAGGGGGGCGCCGCCCCCTCCTAGTCCAATTCGGACCAGCCCATGGGGAGGGGGAGGCCACCCCTTGAGGCCCTTCTCTCCTTTCCTGTATGGCTCATTAAGGCCCACTACTCCCCCTAGCGAATTCCCATCACTCTCTGGTACTCCGAAAAATACCTAAATCACTCGGAACCTTTCCGATGTCCGAATATAGCCTTCCAATATATCGATCTTTACCTCTCGACCATTTCAAGACTCCTCGTCATGTACGTGATCTCATCCGGGACCCCGAACAGCTACATCAAATCACATAACTCATAATACAAATCATCATCGAACGTTAAGCGTGTGGACCCTACGGGTTCGAGAACTATGTAGACATGACCGAGGCACATCTCCGGTCAATAACTAATAGCGGAACCTAGATGCTCATATTGGCTCCTACATATTCTACGAAGATCTTTCTCGGTCAAACCGCATAACAACATACGTTGTTCTCTTTGTCATTGGTATGTTACTTGCCCGAGACTCGATCGTCTGTATCATCATACCTAGTTCAATCTCGTCACCGGCAAGTCTCTTTACTCGTTCCGTAATGCAACATCCCGCAACTAACTCATTAGTCACATTGCTTGCAAGGCTTATAGTGATGTGCATTACCGAGAGGGCCCAGAGATACCTCTCCGACAATCGGAGTGACAAATCCTAATATCGATTTATGCCAACTCAACAAACACCATCGGAGACACCTGTAGAGCATCTTTATAATCACCCAGTTACGTTGTGACGTTTGATCGCACACAAGGTGTTCCTCCGGTATTCGGGAGTTGCATAATCTCATAGTCAGAGGAACATGTATAAGTCATGATGAAAGCAATAGCAATAAAACTAAACGATCATTTATGCTAAGCTAACGGATGGGTCTTGTCCATCACATCATTCTCTAATGATGTGATCCTGTTCATCAAATAACAACACATGTCTATGGTCAGGAAACTTAACCATCTTTGATTAACGAGCTAGTCAAGTAGAGGCATACTAGGGACACTCTGTTTTGTCTATGTATTCACACATGTACTAAGTTTCCGGTTAATACAATTCTAGCATGAATAATAAACATTTATCATGATATAAGGAAATATAAATAACAACTTTATTATTGCCTCCAGGGCATATTTCCTTCAAAATTTCCCTACCTAGTCAAATTATCTTCCACCTACTCACTTCATAGTATAGTTTTTAGCAAACTGAAACCCTAGTCACCGAAGATTTGCAGTTAATGTCATGGAGGGGATGAACACACCGACAAATCATAGTCAATTGCATGGAGGGGATGAACCCTAGCAGTCCGTCACCAAAACCCAAGCGATGCAAATCCAATGGTTCTAGAGTAGGGCAGAGAGTGAGAGAGAGGGATGCACTAGTAGAAAAAGGCCCATTAGCCCCGGTTCCAGAGGCCCTTTAGCCCCGGTTCTGAAACCGGGACTAAAGGGTCGGGACTAAAGCCCAAAACCTTTACTCCCGGTTTGCTTACGAACCGGGACAGAAGGGGCTCCACGTGACCGCTGCGGGGCGCCCAGGCGGGAGGCCCTTTAGTCCCAGTTGGTAACACCAACTGGGACCAAAAGGCATCCACGCGTCAGCAGCTGGTAGGAGCAGGGGTTTTTGTTTTTTTTGAAAGGGGGTGGGGGTTAGTGGGTTTTGGAGGGTTAATTTAAGGGTTTCATATATTGTGTTAGCTAGCTAATAGAGAGAAGTGTCATCTCTTTCTCCATGCTTGGTCGACGCTAGCTACTATATACATATAGAGAGAACTTGACACGCTAGCTAGTAAGAAAATGAAGGAACAATTAATTACACAAGATCGTCATGAACATATACAAAGAGGAGTGACCTCTCTTTCTCCGAGAGATTGCTCGAACAACAAGTTTTCGTATATCTATCCGATGCTACTAGCTACATATATACAATATAATATCTCTTACAATCCCTAACATCTCATGTCTATATCAATTTCCACATGGTATATCAATTTCCTAATAAAACACTAACTATGCACTTTGCAAAATTGAACTTACTGCTAACAGGCTGACAAATATATTTTAAGCAATTTGAGAGCATGAAAAGAACAAACTATAGTAGACCAAAATTGAAAACAAAGGTATGGATGGATAGAGAATAACATGGTCTTCAAAACATGATTACTGGACATCTCCAAATATGCATAGATTTGATGGTAGCATCAAGTAAACATGGCATCATAATATAACAGATTCAGACTTAGCAGAAGTTACTAAGTCTCTAAAAACAACAAACAATGAGTAGACCACTTTGTAAGCTTGTTCTAGTCACCACAAGGCGTATCATAAGAAATGTATCACATCATTGCTAAGATGACATGATTATGCTCCTAAAACATGTAGGCATGTTGCTCAAAAGAAAATCACACAAAATGCTATGAAAAAGACAAAATGACATTTTACAATAGTTTTCTGCACTTAATGTCACTTAGCACATTTGCAACGATGATAATGGTATCAAGATGAACCCTAACATGAATGCAAATACAACCATCATGTAGAGCATGAAGAGCAGAACATTTGGACATATTACACACTCCAAGTTTTCATCATATCATCATCATCATTTTGCACACATAAAATTTTGCATATGAACATACATACATATATAGAGCATTACATAAAACATACATAAAATTTTGGAGATGCAAAAAAATCTCCAATATCAATGCATACATCCATGGATCATCATTGCTCATATATCCATGGTCATATATAAAAACTTTCTATGGACAAAAAAGTTCTATGAACGAAAAAAATTCTATGAACAAAAAACTTTCTATGAAACAAAAGACTTTCACAACATTGTGTGTTCAACCTTGCTGCATACAAGGAGGCGTTAAATGCTAAGAAAGGGCCATCCATTTGATTAACACATTTTGCTCTGCCTAGTTGTAATATTGTGGCACAACATTTCTGCTACTTTTGAGGCACAACTTCAGATTGTAAACAACACTGCTACATTTCTACTACTACAATTTTGTGGAATGCAATAGAGAGGAAAACATTTCTGCTTAAACATCTCACTGCATAACAACTTCACTGCCAGTACATAACAACTTGACATTGCTTAAACAGCTTCAGTACATAACAGGTTCAACATTGCTTAAACATAACTTAAACCGCACGAGGCAACCATCTGACTTAACTTAACACTGACTGCAAAAGGCAATCATTGCTTCAGTACATCACATGCAGTTCTTCAGTACATAACTTAACTTAAACATTGACTGCAAAAGCATATGAACTTAAACACTGACACTTAACTAACTGACACTCACTGCATTTCTTCATTTCTGCATCTCCTTCATCTTCTTGATGCGGTCAGAGTGGCAAATGCCGATGCAGATGTAGGTCCCCGCCTCGATTGGCATGCTCCTATCGCCTAGCTGCGGGATCCCCGGCGCCACCATGTACAGGTCATCGTCGGCAGGCAACTGCAGCTGCTACGCCACCTCCACCACCAGCTTCTCCTACTCGTTGTCGTCCTCCAGATCCACCACCACGTCCGCACCTGGCTCCTCCTCCACCTTAATGGACTCTTCCTCCTCCTCCTCATCCTCCTCATCTTCACTGCTCTCTTCCTCGCCGTCAGAGTGGACAATCACCTGCTTCACTGTAGCTGGTACAACGACCACGACACCGATGATACCTTCCACTAGAGCTGGAGGAGTGCGACGATGGGAGCGGTACTCATACCACCTAGCACACTGACGCGGATCTGGTAAGTTTTCCACTTCATTCATAGCCCAAAGGAAAACAAGGACATGAGGAATTCCATGGCCACTGGGGAACATCGTCTTCTTTTCAACATCCGTAGCCACGGTGATGAGGCCCCTAGTGTGGTCGACGCACATCTGCAAGCTGGGAAACCTATTGCAGATCTCCTCTATGTCCGCCGTTTTCCCCGAATCTTCCTTGCAGAACTTGCTGACAGTCTCCTCCCATCGCTCTTGAGCACGGCGAAAAGTTCTTGCAGACGGCCTCTTCTTGGGCGCCATGGCCGGTGTCAAGGCGGGCGGTGACATTGGGGCACGGGGGAAAGGAGGAGAGGAGGGGAACGGGGACGGCGTCGAGGCAGGGCTCGGCGATAGCGAGGTCGGGGCAGGGCGCGGCATCAGGGCAGGGCTCGGCGACGGTGATCTCTAGCGCAGCAGCCTGGCAGCGTCGTGCTATGGTTCGGCCGTCATGGGAGAGAATGGGAGATTTGGGGAAAATTTTCCAAGTGTGGCCTTATATACCACAACCTTTGGTATCGATTGGTGGCACCAACCGGGACCAAAGGTCAGTTTTCAGCAGCCCAAAGGGTGGGAAGCAGAGACCTTTGGTCCTGGTTCTTGGCACCAACCGGGACCAAAGGAGGGTATTTGTCATGGATTTGTGACGGTAGATGTCCTAGTGTGAGGACTTAGTCGTGAGGCCAACGCATTTATGTGGTAGCTTGAACGGGGTTGGTCGGAATCGAGAGACGCGAGGTTTTACCCAGGTTCGGCCCCTCACAGTGGAGGTAAAAGCCTACATCCTGCTTCACTGATATTGATGATGATGATCAAGATTACACGGGTGATCTAACTCGAGAGCTATGGACTTGTTTGTCTAACCCTAACTTATCAAACTTGTGGAACTTGTCCCTCTTGGGGTGCCCTGCCCCTCCTTATATAAGTTGAAGGGGCGGCTTACATGACTAGTCCTAGTAGGATTAGGATTACTCTATTACAAGTGGAGTCCTAGTCTTGCTTCCTTCTTAAGGGAATATTCCTTATGCTTTCCTCTTAAGCCGACCTATAATAACATAAGCCGGCCTTCTGGGCCACCAGGTCTTGTCGCTCCCCTGCCCCGCCTGTCTGGGTCACCAATGAGTCACCAGGCCTGGCCGGGTCATCAGTGCATGGAGAGATCCGGGCGGGTCACTTAGTGAGTCGCCAAGTCAGGGCGGGTCACTAGTGAGTCGCTGATAACCCACAAGTATATGGTATCGCAACAGTTTTCGAGGGTAGAGTATTCAACCCAAGTTTATTGATTCGACACAAGGGGAGCCAAAGAATATTCTCAAGTATTAGCAGCTGAGTTGTCAATTCAACCACACCCGAAAAACTTAATATCTGCAGCATAGTATTTAGTAGCAAAGTAGTATGGAAGTAACGGTAACGGTGGCAAAGGTAACTGTAGCAGTTTTGTAGTAATTGTAATAGTGGCAACGGTAAAGTAACTAAGCAAAGATCAATATGTGCAAAGCTCGTAGGCAATGAATCAGTGATGGATAATTATGTCGGATGCGATTCCTCATGCAATAGTTATAACATAGGGTGACATAGAACTAACTCCAGTTCATCAATGTAATGTAGGCATGTATTCCGAATATAGTCATACATGCTTATGGAAAAGAACTTGCATGACATCTTTTGTCCTACCCTCCCATGGTAGCGGGGTCCTATTGGAAACTAAGAGATATTAAGGCCTCCTTTAATAGAGTACCGGACCAAAGCATTGACACTTAGTGAATGCATGAACTCCTCAAACTACGGTCATCACCGGTAAGTATCCCGACTATTGTCACTTCGGGGTTAACGGATCATAACACATAATAGGTGACTATTTACTTGCAAGATAGGATCAAGAACTCACATATATTCATGAAAACATAATAGGTTTAGATCTGAAATCATGGCACTCGGGCCCTGGTGACAAGCATTAAGCATAACAAAGTCATAGCAACATCAATCTCAGAACATAATGGATACTAGTGATCAAACCCTAACAAAACTAACTCGATTACATGATAAATCTCATCCAACCCATCACCGTCCAGCAAGCCTACGATGGAATTAATCATGCACGACAGTGAGCATCATGAAATTGGTGATGGAGGAAGGTTGATGATGACGATGGCTAAGGATTCCCCTCTCCGGAGCCCCGAACGGACTCCAGATCAGCCCCCCGAGAGAGATTAGGGCTTGGCGGTGGCTCCGTATCGTAAAACGCGATGAATCCTTCTCTATGATTTTCTTCTCCCCGAACGTGAATATATAGAGTTGGAGTTGAGGTCGGTGGAGCACCAGGGGGCCCACGAGGCAGGGGACGCGCCCCCAGCCTCGTGGACAGGGTGTGGCCCCCCTGGCGTTGATTATTTTGCCAGTATTTTTTATATATTCCAAAAATATTCTCCATTGATTTTCAGGTCATTCTGAGAACTTTTATTTCTGCACAAAAATAACACCATAGAAATTCTGCTAAAAACAACGTCAGTCCAGGTTAGTTCCATTCAAATCATGCAAGTTAGAGACCAAAACAAGGGCAAAAGTGTTTGGAAAAGTAGATACGTTGGAGACGTATCAACTCCCCCAAGCTTAAACCTTTGCTTGTCCTCAAGCAATTCAGTTGACAAACTGAAAGTGATAAAGAAAAAAAACTTTTACAAACTCTGTTTGCTCTTGTTGTTGTAAATATGTAAAGCCAACATTCAAGTTTTCAGCAAAGATTATGATCTAAACATATTCACAATAACATTTAGGTCTCACGTTTACTCATATCAATGGCATGATCAAGTAGCGAGCAATAATAATAAATCTCGAATGACAACACTTTCTCAAAACAATCATAATATGATATAACACGATGGTAGCTCAGCCCTTTCTGAGACCGCAAAGCATAAATGCAGAGCACCTCTGAAGATCAAAGACTAACTGGAAATTGTAATTCATGGTAAAAGAGATCCCATCACAGTCATACTCAATGTAAACTAATAGTAATGCATGCAAATGACAGCGGTGTTCTCCAACTGGTGCTTTTTAATAAGAGGATGATTACTCAACATAAAAGTAAATAGATAGGCCCTTCGCAGAGGGAAGCAGAGATTTGTAGAGGTGCCAGAGCTCGGTTTTGAAATAGAAATGGATAATATTTTGAGTGTTATACTTTCATTGTCAACATAAGAACCGAGAGATCTCGATATCTTCCATGCTACACACATTATAGGCAGTTCCCAAACAGAATGGTAAAGTTTATACTCCCCCTACCACCAACAAACATCAATCCATTGCTTGTCTGAAACAACGGGTGCCTCCAACTAATAACAATCCTGGGGGAGTTTTGTTTGCAATTATTTTGATTTGATTTGAGCATGGGACTGGGCGTCCTAGTTACCGGCCATTTTCTCGTGAATGAGGAGCGGAGTCCACTCCTCTTAAGAATAACCTGCCTAGCATGGAACATATGGACAACCCTAGTTGATACATGAGCTATTGGAGCATACAAAATATAGTTTCATTTGAAGGTTTAGAGTTTGGCACATACAAATTTACTTGGAACGGCAGGTAGATACCACATATAGGAAGGTATGGTGGACTCATATGGAATAACTTTTGGGGTTTATGGAAGTGGATGCACAAGCAGTATTCCCGCTTAGTACAAGTGAAGGCTAGAAAGAGACTATGAAGCGACCAGCTAGAGAGCGACAATAGTCATGAATATGCATTAAAATTAATCAACACTGAGTGCAAGCACGAGTAGGATATAATTCACCATGAACATAAATATCGTGGAGGCTATGTTGATTTGTTTCAACTACATGCGTGAACATGTGCCAAGTCAAGCCACTCGAATCGTTCAAAGGAGTATAGCACCCTATCATACTACATCACAACCATTTTAATATCATGTTGGCATACAAGGTAAACCATTATAAACTCCTAGCTAATTAAGCATGGCATGAGCAACTATAATCTCTAATTGTCATTGCAAACATGTTTCATTCATAATAGGATGAATCAGGAACGATGAACTAATCATATTTACAAAAACAAGATAGGTCGAGTTCATACCAGCTTTTCTCATCTCAATAAGTCTATCATATATCGTCATTATTGCCTTTCACTTGCACGACCGAATGGTGTGGATAATAAATAGTGCACGTGCATTAGACTAAGCTGGAATCTGCAAGCATTCAATACCCATGAGAAGACAAGGTAATATGGGCTCTCTGTTAGATCAACAATAATGCATATGAGAGCCACTCAACATTTTCATTATGGTCTTCTCCTCTCGACCCCAAAGAAAAGAAAAGAAACAAAACTATTTACACTGGAAAGCTCCCAACAAGCAAAATCAGAATAAGAAATCTTTTTGGGTTTTCTTTCTAAATACTACTACTACAGGCATGGAAAGTAAACTAGCTAAAAGCTACAAGTAATTTTTTTGTTTTTCTTAAGGTTTTTCAAACACACAAGAAGAATGCTTAAAATAGAAAATAAACTAGCATGGAATGAAAAGTATGAGCACCGACAACTGGCATGAGTGTGTGAACATGAATGTAATGTCGGTGAGAAATACGTACTCCCCCAAGCTTAGGCTTTTGGCCTAAGTTGGTCTGTGCCCATGGATGGCCTGGCGGATATCCGAAGTTGTAATTGGGGTCATACTGAGATGCATCCGCTACTACCTCACGAGCTGCAGCTTGGAGGCGAGCTGCCTCTGTCCTTCTCTCATACTCATTCGCCACCTCCCTGGTTATAACATATCTCCCCTTTGCCTGAAAGTCAAAGAAAGTAGGAGCAGGGAGAGCAACATAGACAGTGCGACGCTTGTCAAAGATTAGTCGGTACTGGAGAGGTTGTTCATTCCTCTCAATAAACTGATGGCGAACCATAGCATTAAAATCTAGATAAGCAGAAGGCAACTCCATATCATTTTCGTGTACGGGTACCTCAAGAAAATTAGCTAAACGGGTTGCATAAATTCCACCGAACAAATCTCCACTAATACTGTTATGATGCAACCTACGTGCAACAATGGCCCCCCAAGTTGTATTGTTTATCTCCTAATACAGCACTCTTGAGGACACTAAGATCGGGAACACACGTGTGACATGCCTCATCCTTACCATTGATGCATCTTCCTATAAAGAGAGCAAAATAATGTATGGCAGGAAAATGAATGCTCCCTATGGTAGCTTGTGTTATTTCTCTAGATTCCCCCACAATGATACTAGCAAGAAATTCTTTAAATTCAGATTTGCGAGGTTCACTAACATTACCCCACGACGGGAGTTTACAAGCAGTATTAAAATCTTCTAAGTCCATGGTGTAAGATTTATCATACAGATCAAATAGGATAGTGTGAGAATTGCGTGATGATGTAAATTTAAACCTTCTCACAAAGGAATTAGTTAGGTGATAATATTGGGGGCACTTATCTGACATGAAGCCCTCAAGTTCAGCATTACGCACATACGTGTCAAATTCCTCCTTAATTCCTGTTTGGACCATAACATCTTCTGACGTCCATTCACAAGGCCGGACTTGAGCTTCTCTTTGTAGTTCATAGTCCGGCTCACGTATCGCGGGCCTGGGTCCTTGCTTCCTTGAGGAACCACCTTGGTACATTTTCCTAAACATATTTCTTCCTCCGAAAAATTTCTGAAAGTTTTAGTAACTCAAAATAAAAGTTAACTAAACTCAACAAGATTGATAGCAACTACTCCCACAAGTGCCTAGAGGCCATATCATGCAATAGAACTACTTGCGACCAAATAAATTTGACATGCAAGCTCAAGAACAGGGTCACCTAAGAAGCAAAAATTTGCAATAAATAAAGCACTAGAACAAAAACTAATTGGACCATTGGAGGAGTCACATACCGAAGAACAATCCCCCAAAGCAGTTTTTGTGAATGGAGCTTTGAGTAAGGAGATCGAAAATGGCAGCAAGATGAGCTAGAACTCGGGTTTGAGCTGGTGGATGATTTTTCTAGAGGAAGATGAAGTGTGTGGGTGAAAGAATAATTGGAGGGGGGCCACGAGGGGCCCATGAGGCAGGGGGCGCGCCCAGGGGGGTGGGCGCGCCCTGGACCCTCGTGGCCAGGTGGTGGCTCCCTCTGGTGTGTTCTCAGTGCTAGATATTCTTAAATATTCTACAAAAAATCATATTTCATTTTCGGGACATTTGGAGAACTTTCATTTTTGAGGTATTTTTTATTGCAAGGATAATTCAGGAAACAAACAAAAAATACTATTTTTTATTTAATCTAAATAACAGAAAGTAAAAGGAGGGTACAGAGAGTTGTGCTCTCTAACTTCGTCCATCTCATGCTCATCAAAAGGAATCCACTAACAAGGTTGATCAAGTCTTGTTAACAAACTCATTCCGAATCGCATGAAACCGGAGAAATTTCGAATAACACTAGGTTACCTCAACGGGGATATGCACATCCGCAACAATAAGAATATCATATTTATTCTTGGCAGTAGGAAGAGGAAATTCAAAACCTCCAATAGTAATCGTTGGAATTTTTCCAATAGAATTGGTACTATGGACTTGAGGTTGTTTCCTCTGAAAGTGTACCATATGCTTATTACCATTAACATGAAAAGTGACATTTCGTTTGTTGCAATCAATACAGCCCCTACAGTATTCAAAACGGGTCTACCAAGGATAATCGACATACTATCGTCTTCGGGAATATCAAGAATAACAAAGTCCGTTAAAATAGTAACGTTTGCAACCACAACAGGCACATCCTCACAAATACCGACATGTATAGCAGTTGATTTATCAGCCATTTGCAAAGATATTTCAGTAGGTGTCAACTTATTCAAATCAAGTCTATGATATAAAGAGAGAGGCATAACACTAATACCGGCTCCAAGATCAGATAAAGCAGTTTTAACATAATTTCTTTTAATGGAGCATGGTATAGTTGGTACTCCTGGATCTCCTAGTTCCTTTGGTATTCCACCTTTAAAAGTGCAATTAGCAAAGCATGGTGGAAATTTCAGCTTCCGGTATCTTTATCTTATTTGTAACAATATCTTTCATGTACTTAGCATAAGGATTCATTGTAAGCATATCAGTCAAACGCTTACGCAAAAAGATAGGTCTAATCATTTCATCAAAGCGCTCAAAATCCTCATCATCCTTTTTCTTGGATGGTTTAGGAGGAAAAGGCATGGGTTTATGCCGGGGTGCTGATCCACGGGCACCTATGGGACCGGCGGGCCGGGTCCCTTTCGGTTCGGCGGGGGCGGAGATCGTGCGAAGAGCAAATCGAGGCGAAGCACACGAGCGATTTACCAGGTTCGGGCCGCACGGATGCGTAAAACCCTACTCCTGCTTCATGGTTTTGTATTGATTTCTAGCTCGGGAGCGCGGAGTGCTACAGTACACACCAGCGGCCAGCAAGACCGAGCGTGAGTGTTCGAACTGGCTAACCCCCCTCTACGTTGCACACGGGCCTCCTTTTATATGCTCAAGGGGCTACCGACAGGTGGCAACGGAGGTAAAGGGCAAAAATGGAAAGGTGCTGTGGTAGGCACATCTACCTGCTACAGTGTATCATACCTAACCCTGACGGCAGGGGACAAGGGTCTTAAATGCCCGCCTGTGTCGCCTAAACAGTGCGAAAAGGGACCGCCAGGGACGCCACCATTCGCCACGATGGCGATCTTGTCAGCGCCGCTTGCCACCGCACGTCCCTAGCTGCACAGCCTTCCGCCACGTATGCCTGGAAGGGCCCAGAGCGACACGTTGGTGGATGTGCTGGAGCGCGGGCGCGGAGAGGTGGCTTGCCGCGGCGAGCGCCTTGCCGCGGTCGTTGTCTTGCCGCGTCCGGGAGCTTGTCGCTCACCGGGTCTTGCCGGAACGCGTGGTGCGCCGCGGCAAGTTCCTTGAAATGCCTTGAGTGGCCTTCCCGGCAAGCTCCTCTTGCCGGGGTCTTGTCTTCTTGACTTGGACACTTTGTTCTTGAATGGCTCCAAAGGAACCACGGAGGATCTTGGCGGTCACCCGGCAAGCCTTGCCGCGGGATGCTGCGACTGCCCGTGCACAAGTTCGGGATACTAGGGTACCCCTACTCTAGTACACCGACAGGAGCCCCCGGGCCTGGGCCATACATGGTGCCGAGCGCTGTTGGGCCAGGCCCAAAACAGGGCACGGGCACGCGCGGCCTAGGTTACGCCGTATCTCACTCCGTATCCACCGCGCCCTCCCCGAACGGCACGCGTTGAATGCGGCTTCGTGGGAGAGGTCGTGGGGGTTTCTTTATTCGGAAATGCGGAACGTCCGCCCCCTCCCCCTTTATAAGCAGGGGAAACAGGGGCAGTTGGCCCACTCGCCCGTTGCCGTTCCCAATCTCAGAAATCTCCGCCGCTCCCTTGCCTCCCCAAAGCTGAGAGAGAGAGAGCAGCGCTCCGCCCCCCATCGCCACTAGCACCACCAACGCCGTCGACCTCCTCCACTACTTCCGCCATGGCTCCAAAAGCCGACAAGGGGAAGACCGTGAAGACGACCGAGGCGCAGCGGCTCGCGGCGCTGCGGAAGGAGCGGTCCGTTTTCCCTCCCAAGCTCGGCGCGAAGGAGCTGAGGGAGAACTACTATCTGTTCTGGTCGGCGGAGACGCGCGCGCATCCGCGCACAAAGGTTCTCCCCGCCGCCGCTTGGAAGAAGGCTCCGAATGGGTACCCCTTCTTCGCATTGTTCTTCTATTGCGGGCTCTGCCCGCCCTTCTCTGATTTCTTCTGCGACATCATGAACACCTATGGATTCCATCTCCTTGACTTCACCCCCAACGCCGCCCTGACAATGGCAGTTTTCGCACACCTCTGCGAAAACTTTGTCGGAGTTCTTCCCAACGTAGCCCTCTTCCGCCACTTTTTCATACCCCGAGTAGAGAGAGGAGAGCCTCTATCCGGCGGGATTGCCTGGAACTCAAGGCCCGGCAAGAAAGAGACCTATCTGGAGGGAGAATTTCGCGGCAAGTGGGAGGAGTGGAGAGCTGATTGGTGCTGGATTGACGAGGAGAGCCCGCAGCCATTCACCGTCCGACGCCGAACCCCAGTAGCACGCGGCAGCGATTGGAGTGACATGGCTCCGGAGGACGCCAGGCTGAAGATTGCCGTCACCAGGATCCTGCGCCTGAGGCTTGCCGGGCTTACTGTTGGCGCTGTTGGCACAGACTTCCTTCGCCGCCGCATCACCCCCCTGCAGGAATGGGGGAGGCCCACTTGGGAGTTCAAGAACGCGGCAGACATCATGAGGCTGCGGCCAGGCCTCAATTACAACTTCACAGTCCTGGAGCTCAACGCGATGCTGCAGGAGCTGTTCAAATATGACCCCCAGCATCCCGAGGTGTTCAGGTTGCCGGGGGGCGTCGTCCCTTTGTGCAACAATTCCGCGCTCGACCGCATCCGTGCAATGATGCCGGAGTGCGACTCGCACGGGATTGTGCCAACTTGGCAGGAGCCTGCAGATGAGGTCGTGCAGCAATTCTTCGACGACTTGGTGGAAGTGCCAATCCGCCTCGACGAGAAGGAAGGCCTCACCCGCGACACCACGGATGCGGAGATGGCGCTCATCGCCACTAGGCTGGAGGAGGCAGCGGCAGCCGCAGCCGCGGGCGAGTTCGGGTTCACTGTGGAGGAGGCCGATGCAGCAGAAGCGGCAAGCCGTGCCGAGCGAGGGGAGCCTGCCAGCAAGAAGGGGCTTGCCGGGCAAGACACCGAGCCGAGCGAGCCCGCCAAGGACGCGAGCGGCTCGTTGCAAATCGACTCTTCTTCCACCTCGTCTTCAGACAGCCCACCAGAAGCAGAGCCTCCATCCCCACCAAGAAGGCGTCTCCGCAAGGTTGGTGATGTGGCGGAGCGGCAAGCGGGCCAACAGTCGCCACGCCGCGTGACACGCTCGACCACGGCAAACACCGTTGCCGCGGGAGTGCCTCATGCTACGACGGCAACTGGAGTGGAGTCTAGCCGGACCACCGCTTCAGTCCCTGCCGCTACTCATGCCGCGCCGACAGCCGGAGCGGGGTCGTCTCAGACCGCCGCCACTGCTCCCGCCAAGCGGCCAAGGGAAGCTTCTCCTCCGCCTCCTTGCTCCGGGCGTGCGCCAGGCTTCGACTTCTCCGCGTTAAGCTCCGACGAGGAAGAAGAAGAAGAGTAAGCTTCTCTTGTTGTACTTGCATTTCTTCAACTCTTGTTGTTGGTCTTGTTTCTCACTTGCTTTTCCCTGAATCTGTTCCTCTTTAGGACTCTGGCCCAGAGAGCGGCAAAGAGAGCTAAGGCCCCGGTGATCATCATCGAGGACGAGCCCACTGTGACAACAGGTGGCGCGCCCGAGACAACCTTGCCGGAGCCGGCGACTTTCCTCCATGGCAGCCCCCAGCGTAAGTGTGTGAATTATTTTCCGCGGCGAGGCGCGCATGGGTACTTGTCTTTGCTGATATCTGCTTGTTGACTTGTGTAGGAGCCGAGCAGCCCCACCAAGAGCCAAGGAGAATCCCCCGACAAGGGAGAATTCTCCGGCAAGGGAAGGCTTCCCGGTGAGGGAGAAGTCTCCGGCAAGGGAGGGTTCTCCGGCGAGGGACATCGCCAGCGGCCCCCTGACGACGGAGACCACAATCGCAGAGCCTGGTGCAGGTACTCCCCTTGCTTCAAAACTTCTCTTGGATCCTTCTTTTCTTGATCTTTGTGGGTTTCTGCTGGATTCTGTTTGACTCTTCTCCCCTTTTCCGGCTGTCAGATCCATCCGCTGTGGAGCAGATGGAGACAGAGGTCGCCGCCGATGAAGCAGCCAATGCTGGAGACGCCACCGGCGCAGAGGCCGCCAAGGCTGACGCCGCAGCAACTGGCGAGGAATCTGGCGATCGTACTGACGGCCCTGAGGCCGCAGGAGCGCCAGGCGCTACGCCGACCGCCGACCCATCCGCCGAAGCCGCAGCGCCAAGTTCTAAGGAGCCCCAGCCGGGCATTTATTTGAAGGCCGGCGACGACGTCTTCATCAATCTTCCCTAGGCATCAAGCTCCAGAGCGCCGGTCGAGGGGGAGGTCTTCGACGGAGAAGTGCTCGCCTCCGCGGGGCTGAAGCTGGTCGACGCGCCAAGCAGCAGCAGCAACGAGCCCGAAGAAGAGCGGCTGCTGCGCAGGTTGATGTCTCTCTACCGCGCGCGACAAGCCAAGCTGGAGTCCCGCGAGGCGCTTGTCGCGAAGGTGGGAGCAGACATTGAAAAGCGCACGGAAGAGCTCGGGGGTTTCCACTGGGAAGCCCTCCGATCCCTGGCGGAGGAGCGGGAGCAGCTCGCTGAAGCGCGGAAGGTCTTTCTCCTCGAGAAGGCTGAAGCCGAAGAGCGCCAGCGACTTGCCGCTGTGAAGCTAGCCGCGGAAGAGGGCGAGCTGGCGCAGCGGAAGGTCAATCTCGACGCCCACGAGGAGGAGCTTGCCTCGCGCGAGGAGAAGCTTGGCGGAGCCCTCAAGCAAGCGGAGGACGCTGCCACCGCCGCCGAGGCCGCCAAGGAGGAGTTGAAGACGAAGGTGGCGCGGCTGGAGGCCGATCTCTCCGAGAAGGGCAAGGAGCTCAGCATCGCCAAGGCCTCCAACGTGGATCTTGAGTTGAAGCTAACCACTTTGACCAAGACTTTGGACAGCGCCAAGAAGTGGGAGGCGGCCTTGAAGGAGGAAATCAAGGCCGACAAGGCGCTACTGGAGAGCGCTGCCACCGCCCAGAACACCTTCGGGGAGACTGTGACGCACTGGACGGAGAGTCTGGTGAACGCCGCCACAGATATCGACAAGGAGCTGGCGCAGTTGGGGATGGAAGATCTTGGGTATCCCTCTGACGACAACCTCCAGCCCAGCGCCAAGCTCGTCCTATTCTTCAAGGGCGTGGCGATGGCCCTTCAGGACTCCGAGAGAGGATCCCCAAGCAACTAGCTGACGAGTCGCGCGAGATCTGCGCAGGAGCCCTCGAGAAAGTGTTGATGAAGGTGGCCTTCCGCAATTCGGGCCTCCGCCTCACCAACATCCTCAGGTCCTTGCCGCCAGACGCTGATCTGGAGGAGCTCAAGGCCCTTGTCGCACCCATTGTGGACAAGTGAGCGGGATCAAGCGGGTCGAAGGCGATCGCGTAGATTAGGCCGCTCATTTCTTCTTTTCTTGTCGCTGCCCATCATGTCATGAAAACAATCTGTTAGAGCTGCGACAAGCTATCTTTGTAATGTAACTTGATTGTGGGCAATGATTGCAACGTTACTCCCTTTACTTGATTCCTCCCTTTGTATGTTTTTGCCCTACGCTTTTAGGGAACTTGCCGGTGCAGGCACCTGAGCCGCGAGCGCTGAGTGCGGAACGTCAGTAGCCTGCTGGGGGTGCCGCTACCGGCAAGAAACCTTGTCGCAACTAGTTGCAGCTCACTTAAGTTGCTGAGCGAACTCGAAACAAAGTAAGGGCGCTAGCGGCCCACTTAAGTTGCTGAGCGGACTCGAAGCAAAGTAAGGGCGCTAGCAGCTCACTTAAGATGTTGAGCAGACTCGAAACAAAGTAGGGGCGCAACTAGCTATGAGTTGGTTCCTCCGCGCACAGGTTTCCCATACAAAGTGTGGTCGTTCAAGGGAGATAACTTAAAATTTAAAAAATTCGATTGCTCAAACTTTGGCAACTTAGCTTTTCTGTTGTTTGCTTCCCGGCAAGGCGAAACTTTCTTGAACGACGCCTGGCCCATACCATCCATCGTCTTCTCCTTTCCCCCCGGCAAACTTGTGGGCAAGGGGAACCTTGCTTTCAAAAGGAACAAGAGACAATACAGATATGGAGCTTTATGGCTCGTTATTGGTTACCGTGGAGTAGGTGCGGAATGCCATCTTCGATCTCAAGGCGGACAGCGACCGGCGGGCCGGGTCCCTTTTGGTTCGGCGGGGGCGGAGATCGTGCAAAGAGCAAATCGAGGCGAAGCACGCGAGCGATTTACCCAGGTTCGGGCCGCACGGATGCGTAAAACCCTACTCCTGCTTCATGGTTTTGTATTGATTTCTAGCTCGGGAGCGCGGAGTGCTACAGTACACACCAGCGGCCAGCAAGACCGAGCGTGAGTGTTCGAACTGGCTAACCCCCCTCTACGTTGCACACGGGCCTCCTTTTATATGCTCAAGGGGCTACCGACAGGTGGCAACGGAGGTAAAGGGCAAAAATGGAAAGGTGCTGTGGTAGGCACAGCTACCTGCTACAGTGTATCATACCTAACCCTGACGGCAGGGGACAAGGGTCTTAAATGCCCGTCTGTGTCGCCTAAACAGTGTGAAAAGGGACCGCCAGGGACGCCACCGTTCGCCACGATGGCGATCTTGTCAGCGCCGCTTGCCACCGCACGTCCCTAGCTGCACAGCCTTCCGCCACGTACGCCTGGAAGGGCCCCAGAGCGACACGTTGGTGGATGTGCTGGAGCGCGGGCGCGGAGAGGTGGCTTGCCGTGGCGAGCGCCTTGCGGCGGTCGTTGTCTTGCCGCGTCCGGGAGCTTGCCGCTCACCGGGTCTTGCCGGAACGCGTGGTGCGCCGCGACAAGTTCCTTGAAATGCCTTGAGTGGCCTTCCCGGCAAGCTCCTCTTGCCGGGGTCTTGTCTTCTTGACTTGGACACTTTGTTCTTGAATGGCTCCAAAGGAACCACGGAGGATCTTGGCGGTCACCCGGCAAGCCTTGCCGCGGGATGCTGCGACTGCCCATGCACAAGTTCGGGATACTAGGGTACCCCTACTCTAGTACACCGACAGTTTATGAACCCATGGTTCTCTTTCTTTACCGTGCTTCCTAGCAACGAAGTCTCTCTTATCATAACATTGATTCTTTGATTGTGGGTTATCAAGATCAATAGCAGGTTCAATCTCTACATCATTGTTATTGCTAGGTTGAGCATCAACATGAACATCATCATTAATATTATCACTAGGTTCATGTTCATTACCAGATTGTGTTTCAACATCAGAAATAGAAATATCATTGGGATTCTCAGGTGTGTCAACAACAGGTTGACTAGAAGCATGCAAAGTTCTATCATTTTTTCCTTTTCTTCTTCTTAGAAGAACTAGGTGCATCAATATCAGTTCTCTGAGAATCTTGCTCAATTCTCTTAGGGTGGCCTTCATGACACAAAGGTTCCGGAGTCATTTTACCCCCTCTAGTCACAACTCTAACAACATTATCATTTTTCTTATTATTTAATTCACTGAGCAAATCGTTCTGAGCTTTAAGCACTTGTTCTACTTGAGTGGTAACCATAGAAGCATGTTTACTAATAAGTTTAAGTTCACCGTTAACTCTAGACATATAATCACTCAAGTGTTCAATCATATAAGCATCATGTTTCAATTGTCTACTAACATGAGCATTGCAATTTTTCTTGTTTAACAATAAAATTATCAAACTCGTCCAAGCATTGGCTAGCAGACTTATTACGAGGAATATCACGTTCATCAAATCTATAGAGAAAATTTACCTTTACTATCTGTGTCGAGTTATCAAGACCATGTATTTCTTCAATAGGTGGTAAATTCTTAACATCTTTAGCTTTAATACCTTTTTCTTTCATAGATTTCTTTGCCTCTTGCACATCTTCAAGACTGAGAAATAGAATACCCCTTTTCTTCAGAGTTGGCTTAGGAGTTGGTTCAGGAAGTGTCCAATCATTATTATTACTCAACATATTATTCAATAGCAATTCAGCTTCATCAACAGTTCTTTCCCTGAAAACACAACCAGCACAACTATCAAGGTGTGGTCTCTGGAAGCATCGGTTAGTCAATCATATCTATCATTGCAAGCTAAGAAGTCTCTAGCAGTTTCTTCATCCATAACATAACCCTCAGGCACAACATGCAATTCATATCCAGGGGGAGAATCTTCATCATCACTTTCATCAATATTATCAGTTTCAATAATTTCATTCTCCCTAACCCTAGCAAGTTGTTCATCAAGAAATTCACCTAGTGGCACAGTATTATCAAGCTTAGAAGTAGTTTCATCATAAGCATCATGCAAAGTACAAGTGGCATCATCAATAACATGCGACATATCATAATGAATAGCAGGAGTAGGTGTCGCAAGTTTACTCATAACAGAGGGTGAATCAAGTGCAGAGCTAGATGGCAGTTCCTTACCTCCCCTCATAGTTGAGGGATAAATCTTGGTTCTTTCATATTTCAAGTTCTTCATAGTGATCAACAGATATAAATCCCAAGTGACTCAAAGAATAGAGCTATGCTCCATGGCAACGACGCCAAAAAATAGTCTTGATAACCCACAAGTATAGGGGATTGCAACGGTTTTCGAGGGTAGAGTATTGAACCCAAATTTATTGATTCGACACAAGGGGAGCCAAAGAATATTCTCAAGTATTAGCAGCCGAGTTGTCAATTCAACCACACCTGGAAAACTTAATATCTGCAGCAAAGTATTTAGTAGCAAAGTAGTATGTAAGTAACGATAATAGTGGCAAAGGTAACAATAGAAGTTTTGTAGTAATTGTAACAGTGGCAACGGTAAAGTAACTAAGCAAAGATCAATATGTGAAAAGCTCGTAGGCAATGGATCATTGATCGATAATTATGTCGGATGCGATTCCTCATGCAACAGTTATAACATAGGGTGACAGAGAACTAGCTCCAGTTCATCAATGTAATGTAGGCATGTATTCCGAATATAGTCATACGTGCTTATGGAAAATAACTTGCATGAAATCTTTTGTCCTACCCTCCCGTGGCAGCGGGGTCCTATTGGAAACTAAGGGATATTATGGCCTCCTTTTAATAGAGTACTGGACCAAAGCATTAACACTTAGTGAATACATGAACTCCTCAAACTACGGTCATCACCGGTATGTATCCCGATTATTGTCACTTCGGGGTTAACGGATCATAACACATAATAGGTGACTATTGACTTGCAAGATAGGATCAAGAACTCACATATATTCATGAAAACATAATAGGTTCAGATCTGAAATCATGGCACTCGGGCCCTAGTGACAAGCATTAAGCATAACAAAGTCATAGCAACATCAATCTCAGAACATAATGGATACTATGGATTAAACCCTAACAAAACTAACTCGATTACATGATAAATCTCATCCAACCCATCACCGTCTAGCAAGCCTACGATGGAATTACTCACGGACGGTGGTGAGAATCATGAAATTGGTGATGGAGGAAGGTTGATGATGACGATGGCGACAGATTCCCCTCTCCGGAGCCCCGAACGGACTCCAAATCAGCCCTCCCGAGAGAGATTAGGGCTTGGCGGCGGCTCCGTATCGTAAAACGTGATGAATCCTTCTCTCTGATTTTTTTCTCCCCGAACGTGAGTATACAGAGTTGGAGTTGAGGTCGGTGGAGCAAAAGGGGGCCCACGAGGCAGCGGGGACCGCCCAAGGGGGTAGGCGCGCCCCACCCTCGTGGATAGGCTGTGGCCCCCCTAGCCTTGATTCTTTCGCCAGTATTTTTTATATATTCCAAAAATATTCTCCGTTGATTTTCAGGTCATTCCGAGAACTTTTATTTCTGCACAAAAATAACACCATAACAACGCTGCTGAAAACAGTGTCAGTCCGGGTTAGTTCCATTCAAATCATGCAAGTTAGAGTCCAAAACAAGGGCAAAAGTGTTTGGAAAAGTAGATACGTTGGAGACGTTGATACGTCTCCAACGTATCTATAATTTTTGATTGTTCCATGCTATATTATATCCTGTTTTGGACATTATTGGGCTTTATTATACACTTTTATATTATTTTTGGGACTAACCTATTAACCTGAGGCCCAACCCAGAATTGATGCTTTTGCCTATTTTAGAGTTTCGCAGAAAAATAATATCAAACTGAGTCCAAACGGAATGAAACCTTCGGGAACGTGATTTTCGGAACGAACATGATCGAGAGGACTTGGACCCTACATCAAGAAAGCAACCAGGAGGGCACGAGGTAGGGGGGCGCGCCTACCCCTAGGCGCACCCTCCAACCTCGTGGGGCCCACGTTGCTCCACCGACGTACTTCTTCCTCCAATATATACCTACGTACCACCAAACTACCAGATACGGAGCCAAAACCCTAATTCCATCGTCGTAACTTTCTGTACCCGTGAGATCCCCTCTTGGGGCCTTTTCCGGAGCTCCGCCGGAGGGGGCATCGATCACGGAGGGCTTCTACATCAACACCATAGCCTCTCCGATGAAGTGTGAGTAGTTTACTTCAGACCTTCGGGTCCATAGTTATTAGCTAGATGGCTTCTTCTCTCTGTTTGGATCTCAATACAAAGTTCTCCCCCTCTCTTGTGGAGATCTATTCGATGTAATCTTTTTTTACGGTGTGTTTGTTGAGACCGATGAATTGTGGGTTTATGATCAAGTTTATCTATGAACAATATTTGAATCTTCTCTGAATTCTTTTATGTATGATTGGTTATCTTTGCAAGTATCTTCGAATTATCAATTTGGTTTGGCCTACTAGATTGATCTTTCTTGCAATGGTAGAAGTGCTTAGCTTTGGGTTAAACTTGCGGTGTCCTTTCCCAGTGACAGTAGGGGCAGTAAGGCACATATTGTATTGTTGCCATCGAGGATAAAAAGATGGGGTTTATATCATATTGCATGAGTTTATCCCTCTACATCATGTCATCTTGCTTAAAGCGTTACTCTGTTCTTTTGAACTTAATACTCTAGATGCATGCTGGATAGCGGTCGGTGTGTGTAGTAATAGTAGTAGATGCAGGCAGGAGTCGGTCTACTTGTCTCGGACGTGATGCCTATATACATGATCATACCTAGATATTCTCATAACTATGCTCAATTCTGTCAATTGCTCAACAGTAATTTGTTTACCCATCGTAATACTTATGCTCTCGAGAGAAGCCAGTAGTGAAACCTATGGCCCCGGGTCTACTTTCCATCATATTAATCTTCCGACAACAAGCTATTTCCTTTTCCGTTTATTTTTCTTTCTTTACTTTGCATCTTTATCATAAAAATACCAAAAATATTATCTTATCATATCTATCAGATCTCACTTTCGTAAGTGATCGTGAATGGATTGACAACCCCTTTATTGCGTTGGTTGCGAGGATTTTATTTGTTTGTGTAGGTGCGAGGGACTCGCACATGGCCTCCTACTGGATTGATACCTTGGTTCTCAAAAACTGAGGGAAATACTTACGCTACTTTGCTGCATCACCATTTCCTCTTCAAGGGAAAACCAACGCAGTGCTCAAGAGGTAGCAAGAAGGATTTCTGGCGCCATTGCCGGGGAGTCTACGCAAAAGTCAACATACCAAGTACCCATCACAAACCCTTATCTCCCGCATTACATTATTTGCCATTTGCCTCTCGTTTTCCTCTCCCCCACTTCACCCTTGCCGTTTTATTCGCCCTCTCTGTCCGTCCTCCTTCTCTTTCTCTATTTGCCTCCTTTTGCCCGTCTCTTGTTTGCTTGTGTGTTGGATTGCTTGCTTATCGTTATGGCTAGTCCCCTATCTTCTCTGTTGTCTCCTGAAAATGAAGTTCTTAATTTTAAGCAAAGGGGCGAAAATCTAAAAGATGCTTGGTATAGAATTTGTAATGCTCAAAATAGATCTACCAGAAAGCAATCTACTTCCGTTCTTCTCCGCAATTGTTATGTAGGCACTAATCTTTGGCACAGATATATCCTTGATACCATTACCGGAGGGAATTTCTTGGGAAGCCACACTTTTGATTCCTATAATGCTATGATAGATTTGTTTGGCTCATCCCCTCTTTTGGTTAATGGAACTATGTTAACTTTGGAGCATGTAATGCAACAACTTGAAATTATTGAAAATAAAGTTGCTACCGTAGAGTTAATTGAAAATTTGGATAAAAAGATCCACAACCAAATTACTCAATATGGATCTAAAGTAGGAGTCACTTTGAAAAATATTAAGGAGAAGGAACCCATAGTTAATGAAAGAATATATCAGGATCCCACTAGAATCAATAAACTTGAGGGTATCATTACCAACTTGGGAACCGTTTTTTCTTCCGTAAAGAATACTCCAAGTCCTCCAACTAAAATTACCAAGCTTATGTATGTTCCTAAAAATAATGGTGAATCCTCTAGCAAGGAAACTGCGGATCTCAAATCTATAAGTATTCATCCCAATATTTTTCCTATCATTAAGGAACCGTTTGCTACTAATGATTGTTTCGATTTTGTTCCTAGAAGATTGATAATTTTTAAAAGGAAATAAACTATTAAGGGGGATATATGTCTCATTAAAGAATTACCAACTAAAGATACCTAGATCTATCCTTGCTTTTATGCCTAGCTAGGGGCGTTATACGATAGCGCTTGTTGGAGGCAACCCAATTTTATTTTTATTCCTTGCTTTTTGCTCCTGTTTAGTAATAAATAATTTATCTAGCCTCTGTTTTGGTTATGTTTTTGTGTTCAATTAGTGTTTGTGCCAAGTAGAACCGTTGGGAAGACTCGGGGAAAGTCTTTTTAATCTTGCTGTAAAAAACAGAAACTATAGCGCTCACGAGAACTGCTGCCATTTTTATTTGGAAAGTGCTATTTAGTTCATTCTTTTTGCACATGATTAATAGATAAATTCCTCACGTCTATAAATTTGTTTTAGAATTTTTGGGATTCCATAACTTGCGTTAGCTACAGATTACTACAGACTATTCTGTTTTTGACAGATTCTGTTTTTCGTGTGTTGTTTGCTTATTTTGATGAATCTATGGCTAGTATAATAGTTTATAAACCATAGAGAAGTTGGAATACAGTAGGTTTAACACCAATATAAATAAATAATGAGTTCATTACAGTACCTTGAAGTGGTGTTTTGTTTTCTTTCGCTAACGGAGCTCACGAGATTTTCTACTTTAAGTTTTGTGTTGTGAAGTTTTCAAGTTTTGGGTAAAAGATTTGATGGATTATGGAACAAGGAGTGGCAAGAGCCTAAGGTTGGGGATGCCCATGGCACCCCAAGTTAATCTAAGGACACCTAAAAGCCCAAGCTTGGGGATGCCCCGGAAGGCATCCCCTCTTTCGTCTACTTCCATCGGTAACTTTACTCGGAGCTATATTTTTATTTACCACATGATATGTGTTTTGCTTGGAGCGTCTTGTATTATTTGAGTCTTTATTTGTTAGTTTTGCACAATCATCCTTGCTGTACACAGCTTTTGAGAGAGACACACATGATTCGGAAATTTCTAGAATACTCTATGTGCTTCACTTATATCTTTTGAGTTATATAGTTTTTGCTCTAGTGCTTCACTTATATATTTTAGGGCACGGTGGTGGATTTGTTTTTATAGAAACTATTGTTCTCTCATGCTTCACTTAGATTATTTTTAGAGTCCTACAAAATAGCATGGTAATTTGCTTTAATTATGTTAGGCATTCAAGATTAATATTTTTTTTCTTATGAGTGTGTTGAATACTACGAGAAGTTTGATACTTGATAATTGTTTTGAGATATGGAGATGGTGATATTAGAGTCATGCTAGTTGAGTAGTTGTGAATTTGAGAAATGATTGTGTTGAAGTTTGTGATTCCCGTAGCATGCATGTATGGTGAACCGTTATGTGAAGAAGTTGGAGCATGAATTATTTATTGATTGTCTTCCTTATGAGTGGCGGTTGAGGACGAGCGATGGTCTCTTCCTACCAATCTATCCCCTAGGAGCATGCGCGTAGTACTTTGCTTCGATAACTTATAGATTTTTGCAATAAGTATGTGAGTTCTTTATGACTAATGTTGAGTCCATGGATTATACGCTCTCTCACCCATCCACCATTGCTAGCCTCTCTAATACCGCGCCCCTTTCGCCGGTATCATACACCCACCATATACCTTCCTCAAAACAGACACCATACCTACCTATCATGGCCTTTCCACAGCCATTGCGAGATATATTGCCATGCAACTTTCCACCGTTCCATTTACTTGACACGCTCCATCATTTTCATATTGCTTTGCATGATCATGTAGTTGACATTTTAGTTGTGGCAAAGCCACCGTTCATAATTATTTCATAGAAGTCACTCATGCATCATTGCTATCCCGGTATACCGCCGGAGGCATTCATATAGAGTCATACTTTGTTCTAGTATCGAGTTGTAATCATTGAGTTGTAAATAAATAGAAGTGTGATGATCATCATTCATAGAGTATTGTCCCCAAAAAAGAGAAAGGACAAAAAAAGAAGGCCCAAAAAAATAATAATAAAAAGGGACAATACTACTATCCTTTTTCCACACTTGTGCTTCAAAGTAGCACCATGATCTTCATGATATAGAGTCTCCTATGTTATCACTTTCATATACTAGTGGGAATTTTTCATTATAGAACTTGGCTTGTATATTCCAATTATGGGCTTCCTCAAAATGCCCTAGGTCTTCGTGAGCAAGCGAGTTGGATGCACACCCACTAAGTTCTTTTTGTTGAGCTTTCATATACTTATAGCTCTAGTGCATCCGTTGCATGGCAATCCCTACTCCCTCACATTGATATCTATTAATGGGTATCTCCATAGCCCGTTGATATGCCTAGTTGATGTGAGACTATCTTCTCCCTTTTTGCCTTCTCCACAACCACCATTCTATTCCACATATAGTGCTATGTCCATGGCTCACGCTCATGTATTGCGTGAAGATTGAAAAAGTTTGAGAACACCAAAAGTATGAAACAACTGCTTGGCTTGTCATCGGGGTTGTGCATGATGTAAGTACTTTGTGTGGTGAAGATGGAGCATAGCCAGACTATATGATTTTGTAGGGATAACTTTCTTTGGCCATGTTATTTTGAAGAGACATAATTGCTTAGTTAGTATGCTTGAAGTATTATTATTTCTATGTCAATATTGAACTTTTGTCTTGAATCTTTTGGATCTGAATATTCATACCGCAATTAAGAGATTACATTGAAATTATGCCAAGTAGCATTCCATATCAAAAATTCTGTTTTTATCATTTACCAACTCGAGGATGAGCAGGAATTAAGCTTGGGGATGTTTGATACGTCTCCAATGTATCTATAATTTTTGATTGTACCATGCTATATTATATCCTGTTTTGGACATTATTGGGCTTTATTATACACTTATATATTATTTTTGGGACTAACCTATTAACCGGAGGCCCAACCCAGAATTGCTGCTTTTGCCTATTTCAGAGTTTCGCAGAAAAATAATATCAAACGGAGTCCAAACGGAATGAAACCTTCGGGAACGTTATTTTCGAAACGAACATGATCCAGAGGACTTGGACCTTACATCAAGAAAGCAACCAGGAGGGCACGAGGTAGGGGGGCGCGCCTAGCCCCCCAGGTGCGCCCTCCACCCTCGTGGGGCCCACGTTGCTCCACCGACATACTTCTTCCTCCTACATATACCTACGTACCCCCAAACTACCAGATACGGAGCCAAAACCCTAATTCCACCGCCGTAACTTTCTGTACCTGTGAGATCCCATCTTGGGGCCTTTTCCGGAGCTCCGCTGGAGGGGGCATCGATCACGGAGGGCTTCTACATCAACACCATAGCCTCTCCGATGAAGTGTGAGTAGTTTACTTCAGACCTTCGGGTCCATAGTTATTAGCTAGACAGCTTCTTCTCTCTGTTTGGATCTCAATACAAAGTTCTCCCCCTCTCTTTTGGAGATCTATTCGATGTAATCTTCTTTTGCGGTATGTTTGTTGAGACCGATGAATTGTGGGTTTATGATCAAGTTTATCTATGAACAATATTTGAATCTTCTCTGAATTCTTTTATGTATGATTGGTTATCTTTGCAAGTCTCTTCAAATTATCAGTTTGGTTTGGCCTACTAGATTGATCTTTCTTGCAATGGGAGAAGTGCTTAGCTTTGGGTTCAATCTTGCGGTGTCCTTTCCCAGTGACAGTAGGGGCGGCAAGGCACGTATTGTATTGTTGCCATCGATGATAACAAGATGGGGTTTATATCATATTGCATGAGTTTATCCCTCTACATCATGTCATCTTGCTTAAAGCGTTACTCTGTTCTTTTGAACTTAATACTCTAGATGCATGCTGGATAGCGGTCGATGTGTCGAGTAATAGTAGTAGATGCAGGCAGGAGTCGGTCTACTTGTCTCGGACGTGATGCCTATATACATGATCATACCTAGATATTCTCATAACTATGCTCAATTCTGTCAATTGCTCAATAGTAATTTGTTTACCCACCGTAATACTTATGCTCTCGAGAGAAGCCACTAGTGAAACCTATGTCCCCCGGGTCTATTTTCCATCATATTAATCTTCTGTCAACAAGCTATTTCCTTTTCCGTTTATTTTGCTTTCTTTACTTTGCATCTTTATCATAAAAATACCAAAAATATTATCTTATCATATCTATCAGATCTCACTTCCGTAAGTGACCGTGAAGGGATTGGCAACCCCTTTATTGCGTTGGTTGCGAGGATTTTATTTGTTTCTGTAGGTGCGAGGGAATCGCGCATGGCCTCCTACTGTATTGATAACTTGGTTCTCAGAAACCGAGGGAAATACTTACGCTACTTTGCTGCTTCACCCTTTCCTCTTCAAGGCAAAACCAACGCAGTGCTCAAGAGGTAGCAGACGTATCAGTCGCCAAGTCCGGCCGGGTCATACTTCCGGCCTGGTCATACCGCGGGGTATATCCCGACATTAGCCCCCAGTTTAATTTGGATTTATCCATGTTAAACTAACCCGCGAAATAAACACAAGAACAACTTTGAGAGGTTGTGCTCGGGTTAAAAGTTTTTCTGAACCGGTACCTGATCATCCTTAAGTCCTTGTCATTTCCTTCTTCTGGAAAGTCCGGGTCAATAGACCAGCTTCATAATCCATTTGCTCACATTGGTTTCTCATAGAAAAATATTGTGACGAGTAATTCATTTGATTCAGCTCCCAATGCTTAACAAAAATATTGGTTTTGAAATACTCATCTGATTTTCAGCCGACTTGAAGATGTAGAACTTGCCGATTTATGATTGCCAAAACTGCAGGGTTATAAACAAATGATGCCGGGTCATGTAATTGACTCTCCTGAGTTATCCAAGCAAAAACTGAGAATATGATACCTGGTTTTTTTCAAAGAACTCAGAACTTAAAGATGTTCCTCCATTATATTCATATCACCTATAGCCCCCAGGTCTTAAGAATGGAGTGTAGTAACAACTTAAGACTTGCTTCAATATAAATGCTGCAACATTGAAGAAATCCAAGTTGTTCATCTCAGTCACTAGTCAAAAACTGAATGTTCCACACATGTAGCCCCAAGTGCCAGGTTGTCATGCTTGCAGCAACCTGGGACTTGTAATTGCCATATGCTCATAAAAACGTCAACCAGTGTAGCCCCCAAGGGACGGCTCATTATGCAATAATGAGCAGGGACTTTGTAGATATGATCATGTAGACTTGAACATCAACGTGTAGCCCCCAAGGGCCGGGTCGGCAAGACAATACTGAGCTGGGACTTTATATACACTTCATTAAAAATACCATCATATGATGTAACTCCCACCATGGGGCCTAAACCCACGTGCACAAGGTTAAGAGCCTTGTGAGCAATGGACCCTTCAATATAATGTATTTAACTTGTGTACCTTGAATTTTTAACAGGAGCAATTAGTAGCCCTCAAGGGCCGGCTCATTATGATGTGATGAGTCGGGTCTTCAGCGAGACAAGTAAGAAATGACCTTGCATTAGCTCCCAAGTGTCATGGTGCATCCTTGCAGCAGGATGAGACTTCCATATTTGGTATAATCATGATTTGAACAATGTAGCCCCCAAGTGCCGGGTCATAAGCCTGCAGCGACTCGGGACTATTCCTTTCATTGCAGAATAAATCATATCCATTGATAAAGAAATAATATCCATTGCGCTGGAGCGACTTTGAAAACCTCAATCATAATATCGATTATTGATAACCATAATAAAAAACCAGCCATGTTGGCTATTCAAGATTTGAATAATATAATCCGGTACAAAACCTCAATCATTCAATATCATCATGAAAATCCAGCCAATTTTGGCTATGAAAGATGTGAATACCTTATCGGTTGACAAGTAAATCCGGAGTTTAACTACTCGGCGGCTCTTGGCCGATGGTGACTTAATGCGCATTCATTGTAAGCCAGAATTTTTATAACTGACGGCTTATAGCCTTTGAGAAAAATCCAGAATGGATAACCCTTTTGAAACATCAATTTTGATGATGAGATTGAACTTAATCATTTATATAAGTCATATTTATGCAAATCCTGAAGGAAATATGCCCTAGAGGCAACAATAAAGTTATTATTTATTTCCTTATTTCGTGATAAATGTTTATTATTCATTCTAGAATTGTATTAACCGGAAACATAATACATGTGTGAATACGTAGACAAAAAGAGTGTCACTAGTATGCCTCTACTTGACTAGCTCGTTGATCAAAGATGGTTATGTTTCCTAACCATAGACATGAGTTGTCAATTGATAAACAAGATCACCTCATTAGGAGGATTATGTGATTGACTTGACCCATTCCGTTAGCTTAGCACTTGATCGTTTTAGTTTACCGCTATTGCTTTCTTCATGACTTATACATGTTCCTATGACTATGAGATTATGAAACTCCCAATTACCGGAGGAACACTTTGTGTGCTACCAAACGTCACCACGTAGTTGGGTGATTATAAAGGTGTTGTACAGGTGTCTCCAGTGGTACTTGTTGAGTTGGCATAGATCGAGATTAGGATTTGTCACTCCGATTGTCGGAGAGGTATCTCTGAGCCCTCTCGGTAATGCACATCACTATAAGCCTTGCAAGCAATGCAACTAATGAGTTAGTTGCGGGATGATGCATTACGGAAACGAGTAAAGAGACTTGCCGGTAACGAGATTGAACTAGGTATTGAGATACCGATGATCGCATCTCGGGCAAGTAACATACCAATGCCAAAGGGAACAACGTATGTTGTTATGCGGTTTGACCGATAAAGATCTTCGTAGAATATGTAGGAGTCAATATGAACATCCAGGTTCCCCTATTGGTTATTGACTGGAGACGTGTCTCGGTCATGTCTACATAGTTCTCGAACCCGTAGGGTCCGCACGCTTAACGTTCGGTGATGATCGATATTATGAGTTTATGTGATATGATGTACCGAAGGTAGTTCGGAGTCATGGATGAGATCGGGGACATGACGAGGAGTCTCGAAATGGTTGAGACGTAAAGATCGATATACTGGACGACAATATTCGGACATCGGAAAGGTTCCGAGTGCTTCGGGTATTTTCGGAGTACCAGGGAGTTACGGGAATACGGGGAAGAAGTATTGGGCCTCATGGGCCAAGTGGTGGAAGAGAGTAGGCAGGGCGCGCGACCCTCCTAGCCCAAACCGAATTGGACTAGGGGGCCGGCCCCCCTTTCCTCCCTCTCCTTCCTTCTCCCTCTCCCCCTTCCTTTCCCCCTCCTAGTAGCAGTAGGAAAGGGGAGTCCTACTCCTACTAGGAGGAGGAGGACTCCTCTTGGCGCGCCCTATAGGGGCCGGCCGGCCTCCCCCTTGCTCCTTTATATACGGGGGCATGGGGGCAACCTAGAACACATAAGTTGATTGTTCCAAGCCGTGTGCGGTGCCCCCCTCCACCATAATCCACCTCGATCATATCATAGCGGTGCTTAGGCGAAGCCCTGCGTCGGTAGCAACATCATCACCGTCATCACGCCGTTGTGCTGACGGAACTCTCCCGTGAAGCTTTGCTGGATCAGAGTTCGTGGGACGTCATCGAGCTGAACGTGTGCTGAACTCGGAGGTGCCACGCGTTCGGTACTTGGATCGGTCGGATCATGAAGACGTTCGACTACATCAACCACGTTCTCATAACGCTTCCGCTTACGGTCTATGAGGGTACGCAGACGATACTCTCCCCACTCGTTGCTATGCATCACCATGATCTTGTGTGTGCATAGGAATTTTTTTGAAATTACTACGTTCCCCAACAGTGGCATCGAGCTAGGTTGATGCGTAGATGTTATATGCATGAGTAGAACACAAGTGAGTTGTGGGCGATACAAGTCATACTGCTTACCAGCATGTCATACTTTGGTTTGGCGGTATTGTTGGATGAAGCGGCCCGGACCGACATTACGTGTACGCTTACGCGAGACTGGTTCTACCGACGTGCATTGCACACAGGTGGCTGGCGGGTGTCAGTTTCTCCAACTTTATTTGAACCGAGTGTGACTACGTCCGGTCCTTGTTGGAGGTTAAAACATCACTAACTTGATGAAATATCGTTGTGGTTTTGATGCGTAGGTAAGAACGGTTCTTGCTCAACCCGTAGCAGCCACGTAAAACTTGCAACGACCAAGTAGATGACGTCTAACTTGTTTTTGCAGGGCATGTTGTGATGTGATATGGTCAAGGCATGATGCTATATTTTATTGTATTAGATGAGCATGTTTTGTAACGGAGTTATTGGCAACTGGCAGGAGCCATATGGTTGTCGCTTTATTGTATGCAATGCAATCGCCCTGTAATCGCTTTACTTTATCACTAAACGGTAGCGATAGTCGTGAAAGCAATATTTGGCGAGACGACTACGATGCTACGATGGAGATCAAGGTGTCGCGCCGGTGACGATGGTGATCATGACGGTGCTTTGGAGATGGAGATGACAGGCACAAGATGATGATGGCCATATCATATCACTTATATTGATTGCATGTGATGTTTATCCTTTATGCATCTTATTCTACTTGATTGACGGTATCATTATAAGATGGTCTCTCACTAAATTACAAGGTACAAGTGTTCTCCCTGAGTATGCACCATTGCCAAAGTTTGTCGTGCCGAGACACCACATGATGATCGGGGTGTGATAAGCTCTACGTTCACATACAACAGGTGCAAGCCAGTTTTGCACACGCAGAAATACTTGTGTTAAACTTGATGAGCCTAGCATATGCAGATATGGCCTCAGAACACTGAGACCGAAAGGTCGAGCGTGAATCATATAGTAGATATGATCAACATAGTGATGTTCACCATTGAAAACTACTCCATTTCACATGACGATCGGTCATGGTTTAGTTGATATGGATCACATGATCACTTAGATGATTAGAGGGATGTCTATCTAAGTGGGAGTTCTTAAATATGATTAATTGAACTTTAATTTATCATGAACTTAGTACCTGATAGTATTTTGCTTGTCTATGTTGTTGTAGATAGATGGCCCATGCTGTTGTTCCGTTAAAGTTCAATGCGTTCCTTGAGAAAGCAAAGTTGAAAGATGATGGTAGCAATTACACGGACTGGGTCCATAACTTGAGGATTATCCTCATTGCTGCACAGAAGAATTACGTCTTGGAAGCACCGCTAGGTTCCAAACCCGCTACAGGAGCAATGCCAGATGTTATGAACGTCTGGCAGAGCAAAGCTGATGACTACTCGATAGTTGAGTGTGCCATGCTTTACGGCTTAGAACCGAGACTTCAACGACGTTTTGAACGTCATGGAGCATATGAGATGTTCCAGGAGTTGAAGTTAATATTTCAAGAAAATGCCCGGATTGAGAGATATGAAGTCTCCAATAAGTTCTACAGATGCAAGATGGAGGAGAATAGTTCTGTCAGTGAACATATACTCAGAATGTCTGAGTACCATAACCACTTGACTCAACTAGGAGTTAATCTTCCTGTTGATAGTGTCATTGACAGAGTTCTTCAATCACTGCCACCAAGCTACAAGAGCTTCGTGATGAACTACAATATGCAAGGGATGGATAAGACGATGCCCGAGCTCTTCACAATGCTAAAAGCTGCGGAGGTAGAAATCAAGAAGGAGCACCAAGTGTTGATGGTCAACAAGACCACAAATTTCAAGAAAAAGGGTAAAGGGAAGAAGAAAGGGAACTTCAATAATAACAACAAACAAGTTGCTGCTCAAGAGAAGAAACCCAAGTCTGGACCTAAACCTGAGACTGAGTGCTTCTACTGAAAAGGGACTGGTCACTGGAAGCGGAACTGCCCTAAGCATTTGGCAGATAAGAAGGATGACAAGGTGAACAAAGGTATATGTGATATACATGTTATTGATGTGTACCTTACTAAAGCTCACAGTAGCACCTAGGTATTTGATACTGGTTCTGTTGCTAATATTTGCAACTTGAAACAAGGACTACGGATTAAGTGAAGATTGGCTAAGGACGTGGTGACGATGTGCGTGGGAAATGGTTCCAAAGTCGATGTGATCGCCGTCGGCATGCTACCTCTACATCTACCTTCGGGATTAGTTTTAGACCTGAATAATTGTTATTTGGTACCAACATTGAGCATGAACATTATATCTGGATCTTGTTTGATGCGAGACGGTTATTCATTTAAATCAGAGAATAATGGTTGTTCTATTTATATGAGTAATATCTTCTATGGTCATGAACCCTTGAAGAGTGGTCTATTTTTAATGAATCTCGATAGTAGTGATACACATATTTATAATGTTGAAGCCAAAATATGCAGAGTTGATAATGATAGTGCAACTTATTTGTGGCACTGCCGTTTAGGTCATATTGGTATAAAGCGCATGAAGAAACTCCATTTTTATGGACTTTTGGAATCACTTGGTACTCGAGAACCATGCCTCAATGGAAAGATGACCAAAACGCCGTTCTCCGGAAATATGGAGCAAGCAACAGATTTGTTGGAAATCATACATATTGATGTATGTGGTCCGATGAATATTGAGGCTCACAGCGGGTATCGTTATTTTCTCACCTTCACAGATGATCTGTGGAGATATGGGTATATCTACTTGATGAAACATAAGTCTGAAATATTTGAAAAGGTCAAAGAATTTTAGAGTGAAGTGGAAAATCGTCATTACAAGAAAATCAAGTTTCTACGATCTGATCGTGGAGGTGAATATTTGAGTTACGAGTTTGGTCTTCATTTGAAACAATGCATAATAGTTTCGCAACTCACGTCACCCGGAACACCATAGAGTAATGGTGTGTCCAAACGTCGTAATCGTACTTTACTAGATATGGTGCGATCTATGATGTCTCTTACTGATTTACCGCTATCGTTTTGGGGTTACGCTTTAGAGACAACTGCATTCACGTTAAATAGGGCCACTAGTGCAGAACCGGGCAATAGCACCGGTTCGTAAGGCCCTTTAGTGCCGGTTCCATAACCGGCACTAAAGTGTGGTCACTAAAGCCCCCCCCTTTAGTACCGGTTCAGCACGAACCGGTGCTAAAGGGCAACCACGTGGCACGAGCCAGCTCCGGGGGCCGGGAGCCCTTTAGTACCGGTTGGTAACACCAACCGGTACTAAAATGTTTGGGGGGTTTTTGGTTTTATGATTTCTTTTTCATTTAATTTTGTGTTTTCCATTTTAATTCTTTTTCGTTTGCTGGTATTTTATGATACTACACATTGTACACGTTATGCATATATATATATATATAGAATTTCTAGTAGAACCAATCATATATATATCATCAATGTCTCACAAACCACCATATTAATTCACACATACACACATGTATAGCTATATACAATTTCTCCTACATATGCATGTTGCCTTCGGAGCCAGTGGCATTAGCCTAATTGGTGCCTTCGGGGCACGATGACAATTGGAAGTGGTTCATGACCTGGTCGATGGGGGCGGTAGCGGGTAATAGTATTGTCCCTTCGGATTTATGACCTGGTCGAGCAAAAATCCCGCTATTTCCTCTTGAAGTGCTTCTACGCGCTCCATTTCTAGGAGTTTGTCCCGCACCTCTTTGAAATGTTAAGAAGGAGATCAATATGCATGTGTATTAGTTGTGTGACTAGATATCGATAATGGTGTAAAAATTGTGAATAGTGTTCTGACAAGCGTACCCATTCCTGTCTTTGAGATCTGCTCCTTTCGGACGCCATCATGCGAATGTTCTCGCAAACGCAGAATGCACACAGATCAGTCCCCTGCGCCTGCTTCAGGGCCTTTATTACGAGAATGGAATTTAATTTGATCAGATCATAATTAATCAAGCATGATAATTAAAGAGATGGCAGCTAGCTAGCTAGCTAGTACTACTTAATTACTTACCTTGGGTCGAAACCATTTCAGCTGTCGTTTCCATTCGCCTTCCGTGACGCTGATGAACCTTGCCCAAGCCCTGCCCGCCGACAAAGAAAATGAATAAAGGGGTTATTAAATAGTTCATATCATGAAATGACGAACTAAATAGGCCGAGATATATAGTTAATAATGATTGAAATTACCTGTTGACTATCCCAAACAAGATGTTATAGTCACTATTTGCTTTGAGTAGTGAGTCCAGTATTTGAACTGTTCCGGCGTCAACTTTAATGATACACAAGATCCAGTGAAATCTGCATGCAGACACGTTTGCATGTCTTAATTAAGCGGGCATATGTAAGCAAAAACATGTAGCTAGCTAGTAGGCAAAAACAGAGAATTTGTAGTACAAGAAAGTGTGACTCACTGGAAGTTGTAAGGAAGTAGTATATCTTCATTGTATTTGAGGCGCTTCAAGAACTCTAGCATGCTGTCCTCTACCTGCTTTTCATAATGCTTGTTTATTTTCCATGTGTATTCATTAACGGTGTTTGGGTCAATGAACCCAATGCCATAGCATCCACCTTTTCTCATTTCATACATCTTCATCCTGCATAATACCACAGAAAAGAATATAGTGAGGATAATTATAGGTAATGATTGATCAAAAGGATCACTACAGCTAGCTTGGGACTTAAATTATAGAAAGAAATCACTTACAGACAATATCAACTGATGATAGATTTGTCGGGTGCGTCTTGATTGTATAACTGAAATAGTTCAGAATACTCAACGGTCACAACATTCTCATGGTAGTAATGATCCTTCTTGACTTGCACCATGAGGTACTCTCGATCGGATCTCTTGGTAATGTCCATGTACCATTGATGCAATTCATACATTCTCGTTGGGAGCTTCTTGACCTCTTCTGGCTTGACCAAAGGTTGGCCCCGGGCATATTTCCGTTTTATTTCCTCCTCTGTAAGCACAGGCATGTCCTCGATCTTGAGGAGTTGTCCAACAGTGATTTTGAGAGTTTCAGCCTGCATTATATGCTCCTGGGTTATTACCACATCGCCCACCTCGGGAACGTAAACTGTTTGCCCACAATAATATTGGGCGCGTACTGTCACGTGTTGTTCGCGGCACAACAAGCGGGGGGATCGATTGCGCCGCCTGTTCTCCCAGTTGGGCAACGGTTTTCCCGCATTTTTGATAGCTGCTTGTTGTTTGCTCGAGCTCGAGCTCGCCTTCTTCTGTAGACGTTGTCGATGTAACTTCCTGATGTGGCGCTCATAGTCTGTGTCAACAGGCTTAGGAGCTGCTGGTTGAGCCATACGAATGAAGTGGTCAACTACTTCCACAGGCACTTTCTCCCTTGGCGGCGGTGGCGGTTTCGGTCCAAAATGGGCGTCGACTTCTGCTCGCACTATGGCATTGGTTTGCTCCTCGGTCCTGTCGTAAGCCCTCTCAGGAAGAGGAGTAGTGAGGTTTGGACCATATTTATATTGCTTGCCTCCGCCTGTACTTCCTGTACTATGACCTCGACTCGTACCGCTACGCACCATAGCTGCGGGGTGTCTCTTCTGCGATTGCTGAGGCGGAGGAGACGGCTGACGGGGCTGAGTTGGATGAGGAGGAGTGGCCTGAAGCTGTGCCGGACTTGCAGTCGCCTGAGGTTGTGCCGGACTTTGAGGAGGAGTGGATGTCTGACGCTGTGTCGGACTTGGAGGAGGAGTGGCCTGACACTTTGTCGGACTTGGAGGAGGATGAGTGGCCTCACTTGTTGGTGGACTTGGAGGAGCGGGAGTCTGCTGACTCGGTGGCGGACTTCGACGAGGAGTCGGGTGACGCGGTGTCGGTGGCCTTCGAAAGATGATACAATCCTTTCTCCATAGGATGATACGATGTTTGGCATCTCCGAGTGTGTGCTCCTCGTCACCTCCAAGAATGTCAAGCTCTAGCCCCAAATATTGGTCCACCACCTCATCAACCACGACACGAGCATAGCCTGCTGGAATCGGGTTGCAATGGAAGGTTGCATCGGGGGAATTTGTATAAGCAACACCGTCCGCCACCTTCAAGGATATGTTCTTAATTTTGAAGTGTAGCTCGCAGTTAGTGTTCTCTGTGATATCATCCACGAGGTATCTATCCAGCATTGCGTCAAACGGGGCGGAACCCACACTGCTTCTCGGCATGGATGGGGCGGTGGTATCCAATGCTGGATCATCTGCTAGCTGCTGCAGCTGCTGAGATCCCCTTTGCTGGCTAAGTGAGTCGATCTGCTCCTGATGCCGCTGGAATTTGATTGCCAAGTCCGCGTGCGCTGATTCTAGGCCTTGAAGGCGTTCATAGTCGAGCTTCCTCTGCTCCTCCTCCATCTTCCTCTTCTTCTCCTCCGCAATCTTCTTTCTCGCACGGGTTCTGTAGTCGGCGTTCCAGTCCGAAAACCCCTCATACCACGGAATAGCGCCCATGCCTCGTGTTCTTCCCGGGTGTTCAGGATTTCCCAGGGCACGCGTAAGCTCGTCGTTCTCTCTGTTGGGCTCGAACAACCCGGATCGAGCCTCTTCTATTGCAACAGGTAGCTTATCTTTGGCTCCGTCCAGATATGCCTTCTTGGAAACTTTGCCTGTCTTCGGGTCCAACTCCCCCCATGCGCATAGAACCAAGTCCTGCACCTGGGGGGCCAGCTCAATGTTTCTGGAATGACACTTGCATCCAGCATCTCTTTCTCAGACTTATCCCACTTAGGCATTCCCACCGCATAGCCACCTGGCCCCAGCTTATGGAACTTATCCTTTTTCGCGGCATTGGCCTTGTTTATTCTTGACCGTTCCTTAGATAATTCTGAATCCTTGAATTTCACGAAATCGTCCCAATGAGCACTTTGATTCTCTAGTGTTCCCTCGAATACTGGAGTCTTCCTTCCTCCCTTGACGTACTTGTCCCATTCACGATTCTTGTGGTTCTTGAATGCAACCGCCATCTTCCTAAGAGCAGCATCCTTGACTTTCTGCACATCTGCTTCTATGAAATGATCTGGTAGGGTGAAATGTTCCATGAGAGTATCCCAAAGCAGACTTTTTTGTCTGTCGTCGACAAAAGTAAGATCTGGACTTGGCTTTGCTGGCTTTCTCCATTCTTGAAGGGAGATCGGGAGTTGGTCCTTCACAAGAACTGCACACTGACGAACGAACTTGTCCGCAATCTTCTTAGGCGCTAATGGTTCGCCAATAGGTTTGATTGCCTCGATATTATACTTTACGCCCTCCTTCAACTTTTTGTTCGGGCCTCGTTTCGTCCTGTTGCCTGAAGATTTGCTCGATCCGGATGGCTGAAAGAAGAAAGATCGATTCGTTAATATATCTTCAACTCATTTAAAACATGTGATGATCACCAGATGCATGCTTATATAAATATATATACCTCTCCGGTGTTGTCATAATCGTAGTTCATGACTTCATCAATTCGGTCGTTGCGATCGAATATCATATCACCCTCTCCGGTGTTGTTTAGAAATTCGGAGCCGTCATAATCTTCTTCATTCTGATCATCATCTGGCCCGCGTATTATATCGAACATGGTCTGTTCTCCCTCTCTGTTGGTATTGTCCGCCATAGCTTTTATTCAACTATGCCAAAAGAAATATAAAACAATTTAGTATTCAAATTACATCGTCTCGAATAATAGATATAATCTCGAATACATCATCTCGAATAATAGATATAATCTCGAATACATCGTCTCGAATAATAGATATAATCTTGAATACATCGTCTCGAATAATATATAATCTCGAATACATTGTCTTGAATATTATATATCGAGTACATCACTGGCTAGGTAGCTAATAAAGATCGAATACTACAGAAGAATCTAGGACACTCGCGGTTCCTGCGGCGCGGGCGGTGGACACCCAAAGAGAAGGAACCCTCATAGGATCATAGCTGAAGTGAGATCCCTGAAGAAACTGCCAGGTATTGGAGAACCTGCCTCCCTCTAACGCAACCATGTAGCGATGGACGTGCTCGTCCTCCTCCCTGACACGGCGACGTACCACCTCCGGCGGGGCCGGCTCCCTCCGCACCGAAACTGGCCCATGCGAACGCCACCAAATGAGATCAGGGTCGACGACGGGACCCGGGGCCGGGTTCCTCATCAAGCGGCGCACCCCTCCAGGCAGCACCTCCCAGTGCCAGCTCGGCGGAGCCCAGTCCCGGACATGGGTCAGTCGGACGTCGTCGCGGACGGGTCGACGGCGAGGATGCGGGCCGGCATCGTCGAGAACAAATACTAGCTATATGCCCGCAAAAAGTAACATTTTTTTAATGATTGGATTTTGATAACTAAATTTTTTAACATTTCTATATAACTAACATTTCTAATATTTCTAGAACTAAAAAAAATAAAGATTTCTAACTTTTTTATAACTATTTCTATAACTAAAAAACAGAAAAATTTCTAACAGTTCTAACTTTTTTATAACTATTTCTATAACTAAAAAACAGAAAAATTTCTAACAATTCTAACATTTCTAACTATTTCTAAAAAACAGAAAAATTTCTACCAATTTCTAAAAAACAGAAAAATTTCTAGCAATTCTAACTTTTTTATAACTATTTCTATAACTAAAAAACAGAAAAATTTCTAACAATTCTAACATTTCTAACTATTCTAACAATTCTAACATTTCTAACTATTCTAACAATTCTAACATTTCTAACTATTTCTAAAAAACAGAAAAATTTCTAACAATTTCTAAAAAACAGAAAAATTTCTAACTATTTGTATAACTAAAAAACAAAAAATGTATGTGTGTGTGCGCGCGCTCACCGGCGAGGCGAGAGGCGACGGGGGGCGGCGACGGGGACAACACTGGGCGCGACGACGACGGGGATGAAGACGACGGGGACAGGGACGGGGCGGCGATGACGGGGACGGGGACGTACGGGCCGGGGCGGCGATGACGACGGGGACGTACGGGGCGGCGACGACAGGGACGGGGACGACGCGGGACGGACCGGGACGGGGTGGCGGTGACGACGGGGACGACGGGGACGGGGACGACGGGGCGGCAACGACGGGGACGGGGCGGCAACGGGGGCGGCGACGAGGGATGGAGACGTACGGGGGGCGCGGCGGGCGACGGTGCAGAGGAGAAGAAGCAAATGAGAAACTGGAATTTTCGTAAGTGTTGTTTATATAGGAGGGGCCTTTAGTACCAGAGAAACTGGAATTTTCGTAAGTGTTGTTTATATAGGAGGGGCCTTTAGTACCGGTTGGAGCCACCAACCGGTACTAAAGGCCTGTTTTGGCCAGGCCAAGCGGCGGGAAGCGACCCCCTTTAGTACCGGGTGGTGGCTCCAACCGGTACTAAAGGCCCCCCCTTTAGTACCGGTTGGCGCCACGACCCGGTACTAAAGGGGGTGCGCTGGCGCAGGTGCGGTGCGGCAAGTTTAGTCCCACCTCGCTAGCCAAGGGGCGACCGCACTGGTTTATAAACCCCCGTGCGGTAGCTCTTTCGAGCTCCTCTCCAAAGTAGGCCTACTGGGCCTACATGTTCTGTGCTGCCCTGTTGGCCTACTCGGCCTTTGCGGGCCTGCATCCTGGCCCAACAACAGGTTGGGTTTCTAGTCGTATGCCGGCAGCTTTGGTCTAGTAGGCGGGCTTTTTATTTTTATTTTTTTTTGCTTTATATATTTTTGAGTTGTTTTTTTTGTGTATTTAGAGTTTCTTTGTGAATATTTTTGCTTTAGGTACAAAAAATTACAAACTTTCTGTTAGTGCCCGTAGTTTTCAAATTTGAATAGTTTAAATTTTGAATTATTTGAAATTAGTGTGAATCACTAGTTTTTGAATAACTTAACTTTAAAAATCAGTAAAGGCATGAAAGAATTTGTTTGCACATAAAATTTCTTCGCGTTTCAAATGCCAAAACACATAATTAACTACCCTAACTATTACAGAGATTCCCTTCTGGGTGTGAAACACAGAAGAAAGTGATGATAGTGAAGCCGATGACATCCCAGATCTTTGGGTGTGAAACTTTTTCTTCGCGTGTGTCCCTTTGCGCCGTAACCATGGAAAATCTTCATCATTTAACGGGATGCTCGGGTCAATATTCACTGTGAATGGAGCAATTTCATCAAACTTTTCATAATCTTCTGACTTGTCTGTCTTGTCATCCACTCCCACGATGTTTCTATTCCCAGAAAGAACTATGTGCCGCTTTGGCTCATCGTACGATGCATTCGCTTCCTTATCTTTTCTTTTTCTTGGCTTGGTAGACATGTCCTTCACATAGAAAACCTGTGCCACATCATTGGCTAGGACGAATGGTTCGTCTGCATATGCAAGATTGTTGAGATCCACTGTTGTCATTCTGTACTGCGGGTCTTCCGTTACCCCGCCTCGTGTCATATTGACCCATTTGCACCGAAACAAAGGGATCTTCAAACCACGTCGATAGTCAAGTTCCCATATGTCCTGTATATAACCATAATATGTTTCCTTTCCCGTCTTGGTTTCTGCATCAAAGCGGACACCACTATTTTGGTTAGTGCTCTTCTTATCTTGGGCGATCGTGTAAAATGTATTACCATTTATCTCGTACTCTTTGAAAGTCATTATATTCGAAGATGGTAACTGGGACAGCAAGTACAGGTCATCTTCAATAGAGGTGTCATGCATGGTACGTGTCTGCAACCAGCTGGCGAAACTCCTGGTTTGTTCACGTGTAATCCAGTCATCAGACCGCTCCGGGTGTTTGGAGCGTAGCAAATTCTTGTGTTCATCCATATACGGAGCCACCAAGGCGGAATTCTGTAGAGCTGTGTAGTGTGCTTCAGTGAGAGAATGTCCGTCCATACATATTATTTGTTCCCCTCCTAGCGTGCCTTTTCCATCCAGTCTGCCCTTATGCCGCGATTTAGGAACACCAATCGGCTTAAGGTCAGGAATAAAGTCAATACAAAACTCAATGACCTCCTCATTTTGACGGCCCTTGGAGATGCTTCCTTCTGGCCTAGCACGGTTATGAACATATTTCTTTAAGACTCCCATGAACCTCTCAAAGGGGAACATATTGTGTAGAAATACAGGACCCAAAACGTTAATCTCTTCGCATAGGTGAACCAGGACGTGCGTCATGATGTTGAAGGATGGTGGGAACACCAACTCGAAACTGACAAGACATTGCACCAAATCATTCTCTAACCTTGGTATGATTTCTGGATCGATTACCTTCTGAGATATTGCATTGAGAAATGCACATAGCTTCACAATGGCTAATCGAACGTTTTCCGGTAGAAGCCCCCTCAATGCAACCGGAAGCAGTTGCGTCATAATCACGTGGCAGTCATGAGACTTTAGGTTCTGGAATTTTTTCTCTGCCATGTTTATTATTCCCTTTATATTCGACGAGAAGCCAGACGGTACCTTAATACTGAGCTGGCATTCAAAGAAGATTTCCTTCTCTTCTTTGGTAAGAGCGTAGCTTGCATGACCCTGATGTATGCCGTCTTTTCCGTGCATACGTTGCTGGTCCTCTCGTGCCTCAGGTGTATCTTTTGTCTTCCCATACACCCCCAAGAAGCCAAGCAGGGTCACACAAAGATTCTTCGTCACGTGCATCACGTCGATTGCGGAGCGGACCTCTAGGTCTTTCCAATAGGGCAGGTCCCAAAATATAGATTTCTTCTTCCACATGGGTGTGCATCCATCAGCGTCATTCAGAACAGGTTGTCCACCAGGACCCTTTCCAAAGACCACCTTCAAATCCTTGACCATATCATGTACATCAGCACCAGTACGGTGGCGAGGCTTCGTCCGGTGATCCGCCTCACCTTTGAAATGCTTGCCTTTCTTTCTTACGGAATGCCTGCTCGGAAGAAATCGACGATGTCCCAGGTACACATTCTTCTTACAATTAGCCAAATATATACTGTCGGTATCGTCCAAATAGTGCGTGCATGCGCGGTATCCCTTGTTTGTTTGTCCTGAAAGGTTACTGAGAGCAGGCCAATCATTGATGGTCACGAACAGCAATGCCTTTAGGTCAAATTCTTCCCCCATGTGCTCATCCCACGCACGTACACCTGTTCCATTCCACACTTGTAAGAGTTCTTCAACTAATGGCCTTAGGTACACATCAATGTCGTTGCCGGGTTGCTTAGGGCCTTGGATGAGCACTAGCATCATAATGAACTTCCGCTTCATGCACAACCAAGGAGGAAGGTTATACAAACATAGAGTCACAGGCCAGGTGCTATGGTTGCTGCTCTGCTCCCCAAAAGGATTAATGCCATCTGCGCTTAGACCAAACCATACGCTCCTTGCGTCATCTGCAAACTCCTTCCCGTACTTTCTTTCGATTTTTCTCCACTGCGACCCGTCAGTGGGTACTCTCAACTTTCCGTCTTTCTTACGGTCTTCTCTGTGCCATCGCATCGCCTTGGCATGCTCTTTGTTTTGGAACAAACGTTTCAACCGTGGTATTATAGGAGCATACCACATCACCTTGGCAGGAATCTTCTTCCTGGGGCGCTCGCCCTCGACATCACCAGGGTCATCGCGGCTGATCTTATAGCGCAATGCACCACATACCGGGCAAGCGTTCAAATTCTCATACTCACCACGATAGAGGATGCAATCATTAGGGCATGCATGTATCTTCTGCACCTCTAACCCTAGAGGGCAGACAGCCTTCTTTGCTTCGTACGTACTCTCGGGCAATTCGTTGTCCTTTGGAAGCATATCCTTTATCATTACCAGCAACTTTCCAAATCCCTTGTCAGATACACCATTCTCTGCCTTCCATTGCAGCAATTCCAGTGTGGTGCCCAGCTTTTTCTTGTCACCTACGCAATTTGGGTACAAGAATTTTTTGTGATCCTCTAACATGCGCTGCAACTTCTTCTTCTCCAAATCACTTGTGCAGTTTCTCTTTGCATCGGCAATGGCCCGACCTAGATCATCAATGGGCTCATCTGATGCCTCTTCTTCAGCTTCTTCCCGCATTGCCGGCTCAGCTTCTTCCCGCATTACTGGCTCAGCTTCTTCCCCCATTGTTGTATCATCGTATTCAGGGATCCCATGGCCAGGATAGCTGTCGTCGTCCTCTTCTTCTTCATTGTCTTCCATCATAACCCCTCTTTCTCCGTGCTTGGTCCAAACATTATAGTGGGGCATGAAACCGGACTTAAACAGGTGGACGTGAATGGTTCTTGACGTAGAGTAATTGTGACCATTCTTACAGCGAGCACATGGACAAGGCATAAAACCATCCGCCCGCTTGTTTGCCTCAGCCGCAAGCAGAAAAGTATGCACGCCCTCAATGAACTGGGGAGAGCATCGGTCATCGTACATCCATTGCCGGCTCATCTTCATTACACAACACCGAATAGACCAAATTAATACAAGTTCATACATAAAGTTCATACAACACTTAAATGCAACAAACAAATAATTCTCTAGCTAAAGCATTTAAATGCAACAACAAATACGATCAAGATCGCAACTAAGGTAACAATGGATCCAACAGCATAATGATACCAAGCCTCACTATCGATGGCATATTTTCTAATCTTTCTAATCTTCAAGCACATTTTCTCCATCTTGATCTTGTGATCATCAACGACATCGGCAACATGCAACTCCAATTCCATCTTCTCCCCCTCAATTCTTTTCAATTTTTCTTTCAAGTACTCGTTTTTCTCTTTCAACTAAATTTAACCTCTCGACAATAGGGTCGGTTGGAATTTCCGGTTCACATACCTCCTAGAAAAAATTTCTATGTCAACTTGATGGGCATAATTTGTCATAAACACGAAATGCAACTAGGTGTAAAAGAGAATATATATACCACATCCGAATCATAACAAGGACGAGGGCCGACGGGGACGGATATCAAAACCATGGCACTATATGTATAACAAACAACGTACGGGGTAAGATAATTATACGAGTAACTATATATCCAAATCACACAAACATCAATTTTTATATAAAATTTCATGAACAAGAGGCTCACCACAAGGTGGTGCCGACGACGGGACGGTGCGGGCGATTGACGGTGGTTACGACGGAGGGGCCCCAGTCTGACAACATCCTGCCACCACTCTCATTAGTACCGGTTCGTGGCACGAACCGGTGCTAAAGGTTCGCCACGAACCGGTACTAATGAAAGCGGCCCGGCTAGCCGTTGGAACCGGCACTAATGTGTACAAACCGGCACTAATGTGCTTCACGTTTGACCTTTTTTCTACTAGTGGGCACTATCTAAATCCGTTGAGACGACGCCTTATGAACTATGGTTTGGCAAGAGACCAAAGTTGTCGTTTCTTAAAGTTTGGGGCTACGATGCTTATGTGAAAAAGCTTCAACCTGATAAGCTCGAACCCAAATCGGAGAAATGTGTCTTCATAGGATACCCAAAGGAGACTATTGGGTACACCTTCTATCACAGATCCGAAGGCAAGACATTTGTTGCTAAGAATGTATCCTTTATATAGAGAGAGTTTCTCTCAAAAGAAGTGAGTGGGAGGAAAGTAGAACTTGATGAGGTAACTGTACCTGCTCCCTTATTGGAAAGTAGTCTATCACAAAAACCGGTTCCTATGACATCTACACCAATTAGTGAGGAAGCCAATGATGATGGTCATGAAACTTCAGATCATGTTACTACCGAACCTCGTAGGTCAACCAGAGTAAGATCCACACCAGAGTGGTACGGAAATCCCGTTCTAGAGGTCATGTTACTTGACCATGACGAACCTACGAACTATGAGGAAGTGATGATGAGCCCATATTCCGCAAAATGGCTTGAGGCCATGAAATCTGATATGGGATCCATGTATGAGAACAAAGTGTGGACTTTGGTTGACTTGCCCGATGATCAGCAAGCCATCGAGAATAAATGGATCTTCAAGAAGAAGACTGACGCTGACGGTAACGTTACTGTCTAGAAAGCTCGACTTGTTGCAAAAGGTTTTCGACAAGTTCAAGGAGTTGACTACGATGAGACCTTCTCACCCGTAGCGATGCTTAAGTCCGTCCGAATCATGTTAGCAATTGCCGCGTTTTATGATTATGAAATTTGGCAAATGGATGTAAAGACTGCATTCCTGAATGGATTTCTGGAAGAAGAGTTGTATATGATGCAACCTGAAGGTTTTATCGATCCAAAAGGTGCTAACAAAGTGTGCAAGCTCCAGCGATCCATTTATGGACTGGTGCAAGCCTCTCGGAGTTGGAATAAACGTTTTGATAGTGTAACCAAAGCATATGGTTTTATACATACTTTTGGAGAAGCCTGTATTTACAAGAAAGTGAGTGGGAGTTCTGTAGCATTTCTAATATTATATGTGGATGACATATTGTTGATTGGAAATGATATAGAATTTCTGGATAGCATAAAAGGATACTTGAATAAGAGTTTTTCAATGAAAGACCTCGGTGGAGCTGCTTATATATTGGGCATCAAGATCTACAGAGATAGATCAAGACGCTTAATTGGACTTTCACAAAGCACATAACTTGATAACGTTTTGAAAAAGTTCAAAATGGATCAAGCCAAGAAAGGGTTCTTGCCTGTGTTACAAGGTGTGAAGTTGAGTAAGGCTCTATGCCCGACCACTTTAGAAGATAGAGAGAAAATGAACAGTGTTCCCTATGCTTCAGCCATAGGCTCTATCATGTATGCAATGCTGTGTACCGGACCTAATGTGTGCCTTGCTATTAGTTTAGCAGGGAGGTACCAAAGTAATCCAGTCGTGGATCACTGGACATCGGTCAAGAACATCCTGAAATACCTGAAAAGGACTAAGGATATGTTTCTCGTTTATGGAGGTGACAAAGAGCTCGTTGTAAATGGTTACGTCGATGCAAGCTTTGACACTGATCCGGACGATTCTAAATCACAAACCGGATACGTGTTTATATTGAATGGTGTAGCTGTCAGTTGGAGCAGTTCTAAACAAAGCGTCGTGGGGGGATCTACGTGTGAAGCGGAGTACATAGCTGCTTCGCAAGCAGCAAATGAAGGAGTCTGGATGAAGGAGTTATATCCGATCTATGTGTCATACCTAGTGCATCGGGTCCAATGAAAATCTTTTGTGACAATACTGGTGCAATTGCCTTGGAAAAGGAATCCAGATTTGACAAGAGAACCAAACACATCAAGACATACTTCAATTCCATCTGCGATCAAGTCCAGGTGGGAGACATAGAGATTTGCAAGATACATACGGATCTGAATGTTGCAGACCCATTGACTAAGCCTCTCTCACGAGCAAAACATGATCAGCACCAAGGCTCCATGGGTGTTATAATCATTACTGTGTAATCTAGATTATTGACTCTAGTGCAAATGGGAGACTGAAGGAATATGCCCTAGAGGCAATAATATAGTTATTATTTATTTCCTTATTTCATGATAAATGTTTATTATTCATGCTAGAATTGTATTAACCGGAAACATAATACATGTGTGAATACATAGACAAAAAGAGTGTCACTAGTATGCCTCTACTTGACTAGCTCGTTGATCAAAGATGGTTATGTTTCCTAACCATAGACATGAGTTGTCATTTGATAAACATGATCACCTCATTAGGAGAATGATGTGATTGACTTGACCCATTCTGTTAGCTTAACACTTGATCGTTTTAGTTTACCGTTATTTCTTTCTTCATGACTTATACATGTTCCTATGACTATGAGATTATGCAACTCCCGATTACCAGAGGAACACTTTGTGTGGTACCAAACGTCACAACGTAACTGGGTGATTATAAAGGCGCTCTACAGGTGTCTCCAATGGTACTTGTTGAGTTGGCATAGATCGAGATTAGGATTTGTCACTCCGATTGTCGGAGAGGTATCTCTGGGCCCTCTCGGTAATGCACATCACTAAAAGCCTTGCAAGCAATGCAACTAATGAGTTGGTTGTGGGATGATGCATTACGGAAACGAGCAAAGAGACTTGCCGGTAACGAGATTGAACTGGGTATTGAGATACCGACGATCGAATCTCGGGCAAGTAACATACCGATGACAAAGGGAACAACGTAAGTTGTTATGCGGTTTGACCGATAAAGATCTTCATAAAATTGTAGGAGCCACTATGAAGATCCAGGTTCCGCTATTGGTTATTGACTGGAGACGTGTCTCGTTCATGTCTACATAGTTCTCGAACCCGTAGGGTCCGCACGCTTAATGTTCGGTGACGATCGGTATTATGAGTTTATGTGATTTGATGTACCAAAGGTAGTTCGGAGTCCCGGATGAGATCGGGGACATGACGAGGAGCCTCTAAATGATCGAGACGTAAAGATCGATATATTGGACGATTATATTCAGACATCGGAAAGGTTCTGAGTGATTCGGGTATTTTTCAGAGTACCAGGGAGTTACAGGAATACAGGGAAGAAGTATTGGGCCTCATGGTCCAAGTGGTGGAAGAGAGGAGGTAGGGCACGCGGCCGCCCTAGCCCAAACCGAATTGGACTAGGGGGGCGGCCCCCTTTCCTCCTTTCCCCCCTCTCCTTCCTTCTCCCTCTCCTCCTTCCTTTCCTCCTCCTATTAGGAGTAGGAAAGGGGAGTCCTACTCCTACTAGGAGGAGAACTCCTCCTCCTGGCACGCCCTACAGGGGCCGACCGGCCTCCCCCTTGCTACTTTATATACGGGGGCAGGGGGGCACCCTAGAACACACAAGTTGATTGTTCCAAGCTGTGTGCGGTGCCCCCTCCACCATAATCCACCTCGACCATATCGTAGCGGTGCTTAGGCGAAGCCCTACGTCGGTAGCAACATCATCACCTTCATCACGCCGTCGTGCTGACGGAACTCTCCCGTGAAGCTCTGCTAGATCAGAGTTTGTGGGACGTCATCGAGACGAACGTGTGCTGAACTCGAAGGTGCTGTGCATTCGGTACTTGGATCAGTTGGATCGTGAAGACGTTTGACTACATCAACCGCGTTATCATAACGCTTCCGCTTACGTTCTACGAGGGTACGTAGACGATACTCTACCCTCTCGTTGCTATGCATCACCATGATCTTGTGTGTGCGTAGGAATTTTTTTGAAATTACTATGTTCCCCAACAAATCCTGCATAGAGTTTAAGCAACATATGCCCTGACGACTTAACGTCAAAAGCCAGGGTGGGTAATAACCCAAACATAATATAGTCTTATGCAATTATGGAAAAGACTAGCATTAAGGCCATTCAAGCCTAAACATACTGGGAACTTAAATTTAAAAGCCAGGGCGGGTTATTAAACCTCGCATATTCATATAACAAGGAAACATACCTGCAGAATTAACTTATATTTCTGGCTTACATTGCCATATCCAGTTAAGGTAACAATCCAATGATATATAAGCGCATAATTCCAATGGCGCAATTCAAAATATACTGGCGACTTAACATCCAAAGCCAGGGCCGGTTTAATCACAACCTTATATAATCATAACAAAATATCATACCTGTGATATGTGATTAAACTGCCGGCTTACCATACCAAAGCAGTTAGGGTGGTAACCCAAAACTTAGAAGACAGTACTTTCAAGTACTTAATATCATCATATGCTGCCGGTTCATCATATACCTATGTTTGAGCTGTGCTGTGCAACATACTCTATTTGGTCTTTGTAACCCGGTCATTAAGCCTCCAAATAGGTCAGAGCTATACTCATCTGAAGTCATAATATTGGCTTGATAGCCGAAATCCCAAGGTAAAACCAGAGTTGTGCTCTTATGAAATTATCATATTGGCTTGATAGCCGAATTACCAAGGTAATCAGAGCTGTGCTCTTATGAAATTATCATATTGGCTTGATAGCCGAATCACCAAGGTAATCAGAGCGGTGCTCTTATGAAATTATCATATTGGCTTGATAGCCGAATTACCAAGGTAATTAGAGCTATGCTCCTATGAAATTATCATATTGGCTTGATAGCCGAATTACCAAGGTAATCAGAGCTGTGCTCTTATGAAATTATCATATTGGCTTGATAGCCGAATTACCAAGGTAAAACCAGAGCTGTGCTCTTATGAAATTATCATATTGGCTTGATAGCCGAATTACCAAGGTAATCAAAGTTGTGCTCTTATGAAATTATCATATTGTCTTGATAGCCGGATCAAGAGGGTAGTAACACTATGTTCTCTTTGGTGAATACACCTATGTTTGAACAGGAAACCCCCAAGTGATTTGTAAGAATGGCGTTGTGCTAGATGAAGAGGGATATTCACAGCTATGCTCAATGAGCAGGAAGCCCCCAAGTGACCTTTTTGTAATGATGAGCCCATAAAGCAGGATACCCATGTTTGAACCGTGCATCATGGCACAAGTTTCCTTTGGCAATCTTTAATTTTTCTGAGAACTCGAACTTTGCGAGAGATGACCTTTTTGAACCGGAATTTTAAACCGGACATTTGAGAGCTTCAAAGCTTTGCGAGAAAACAGATTTCCCTTGAGCCGGGTTTTTAACCGGAATCTTCTCCTGATAACCCGGAGCTCTTCCATTCAGCCGGAACTTTATAATTGTCAAGCCATTTTATAAGCCGGAAATTTTCTGACGGCCTTTAAATTTTTCACCAATAGGCAGTAGCCTCCGGGGCCGGGTTAATTTCCCTCAAATGACCCAGAGTTCTTGAATTCACTAAAACCATCCAATTTTGCCAGTCATGTCTGTGTAGCCCCCGAGTCTTAAGACGATTCGAGGAGTTGTCTTGAGATTCTCCATATTTGACCGTGATATAAACCGGTATGAGTCTTTCAATAGCTCAGTGATATAAAAATCCCTTTTACATTAGACAACTTATCCTGCATTGGAACACTTGCAAGCCAGAGTAATTGCTTTTCTAAAGAAAGCAATATATAATATAAAAGTATACTGGATGGATTTCACCTGATATGTTAGGTTAGAAATTGTCCATCGCAGAGTTGGTGATCACCACAGTAAAGCTGAAATCGATCACAGCCGAGTCGGCCACAGGAGCAGACAGATGAGCCGGTCGTGACGTTATAAGCCGGTGCAAATGAGGAGAGTCGGCACCGGCGCTGTAAGCTGGCACGGATGGGTGAGTCGGCCATATGTTGATGTAGACCGGACTGCGGGGGACGGCAACCTGTGTGCGCTATTGGGAAATTCGCGCGAGCGGGCCTGGTCCCGACGAGTTGATGCAGACTCTAGCGCGGGAACGGCGGCTTGCACGCGTGTCTGTCGAGTGCATGCACTCCGTATCCGCGGTATAATGGCATAAAAAATTGTCCTGTGTAAAAATATTACAAGGCAAAGTAATTGTTTTTTCAAAAAAAAACAATAAGTGTTAACAAGATAAATTTAGATGGATATTACCTGATGTATGTGAACGACAGATGAACTGTACGAAGCAGCTTGCATCAAGGCGTGGCGGCATAGTGCGTCACGGCGGTTCGTAGTCGGCGGGGTGGGTCAGGGGCCCGACGATTTTTGCATGGGGCGGCTTGAAACGGCAGAGGGCCGTGGTCGGTGTTTGACCCACCATTGAAGATGCCGCTCGACGGCAGCTTGCGCGCTGCGGGTGACTTGGCGACGAAGCAGAGTCCGGGTCGAAGTGATGCAGTAGCTTGAAGCGACTCGGAGATGGCTCGACGAGGTGAACCATGGCGCAGAGGCAGGGGACGGTTTAACCCGGCTCAGCAGGCAATCTAGGCACGACCGCGGCAACAGCAGGCGGCAGGCCGGGTTGAAGGTGGCCATGGTGAAGGTGGCAAGTGATCCGTGAGCGACACCATGGTTGACTAATAAAGCTCATCTTTCTGCAAGTATATATGTGTATGCGTACTGAAGTAGTAACCCTCGTGCATGTTGGCTCAAGGCGAAGTAGGCCACGACGTAGGTGGAACGAGGCCACAGTGACAGAATCCGGAGATGCGAACCACAGCGGCGTCTCAGCGAGGCTGTTCGACGAAGTGAAGACCGGCGCCGAGGCTGCTTGAGGCCATTGAAGCGAAGCGGGCCAAAGGAGCTCTGGTGGCGGGCGGCTCAGGCGAGCTGTAGGCCGGAGTTGCCGCAGCAGAAGCATGCCATGGCGCCACCGCGTACAAGAACATGACGATGGAAGCACGGCAGAACCGGACTTGGCAAGGTAGCCAGGCGAGCAACGTGGCGCAGCTCCAGCACCGTCTCTGGACACGGCGACTGCGGTGAGCGACACGCTCATCGTCGCTAGACACGGTCGTCGTGCTTTTTCAATGACATGCGTCGATCGCATGTGAGCAAAGGGCATCTCCAACGTTGCCACGATCATATCTGACTACCCTGGCACACCAAAAACCCTCGTCCCTCACGCCCACATTCATGCCATCCGTCTGTATGCCGTCGTTAAGAGGCTCGGTGCCCGAGGAACCAACTCCGGCGACTTAATGATGCACCAGGATGCTTGGCCTCACTGGAATGCGCTACTTAAAGCAGCAACGCCCAGCTAACCTCCACACCATAGCGCATCGTCCTCCTACCTGGCACCACATCCTCCATGACCGCAAGTGCGAACGCTCTGCAAGAGAGCTTGTCTTCGGGGATGGAGCTCGAGGTCGCCGCCCTCGCTCAAGTCGCCACACAAGCGGTGGCCACGCTGGCGGCCGACGACGGGAGCACCGTTAGCCACGCGTCCTACTTGGCGCCTGTAACATCCCAAATTTTCAATTTTGAATGTTATACATTAGATCATCATGCATATCATATTTTATTTTGCATTTTGGTTGATCCTAGAAATTTTACGCAACTCAATGACCCACGAAGAGAGTTGGGGATTTCGTTATTTTCATATTTGAGTTTTCTCAAATTTTGAGAATAGGAATAAAATATAAGAGTTGGGGATTTTATTTATTTATTTTATCATCAATTATTTTCTATTACAAAAATATGAGAGAGGGAATAAAATGACTTTCTCAAAATAAAGAAATATTGAGGATTTAATAAAAAAATCAAATAAGATTTTATTTCGGAGTCTTTCGGTGTTTTATTTGAATTTAGGAAAAAAGTGCGTTTTTCAAAATTGCATTTAGGGCCCAAATAAATGTTCACCTTGTGCGGCTTGATTTTAGAAGCCCGCGAAAATTTATTTCGGAATTTTTGGAGTCCGTTTAGTATTTCTTTTTATTTTTCTTCCGAGCGGAATAATTAAAAAAAAGAACCGACTTCGGGCCGTACCCGAGCGGGACACCGCCCGGGGGCAGCCTTTAAATAGCGTGCCCCGAGCCGCCCCAGCCCATCAGCCCCGCCTCGATCCGCGCGCACCGCCGGCGACGATCCAGCCGCCCGAGGTTCGTCGCGCCTCGTTTTCCGTGCCGAAAAAAAGAGAAAAAAAAATCGGCGTTCGTCGTTTTTCTTTTTCTCGGATTAAATCCGCGATTTTTTTGATCGCGACTCCTGATCCGATTTTCGTTTTAGTTTAATTTTTCGCTCGTTTATCGGAATCAGGCAATTCAAGCACCTAGGGATTCGTCTCGAAACCCTCTATCCGTTTAACCAACTTAAACAAGTTTTTGCTACTGTAAAATTTGCCCTAGATCCAGATTAGTAGAACGAAGTTGTTTTCTTTCGCCGTTTGTCTTTCGTTGCTTCGTTCGATTTGATTCTTTTTGGCAACCGGAGTTCTTAAGTTGAACCTTCTGGTTAGATCTCTTATTTGAGTTTTACCCGTGCATTAAATGAGTACTTATTGTATGCTTGTTTGTTTGTCTACGATAGAATACCCGGAGTGCGCCGCCTGTTACTTCGAATTGTTAGGTTTCGCGGATCATCAGCAGGGCAAGTAACACTTTGATCATACCTTTCCTACTACCCAGTTTTATTGCATTAGATCAATCCTCACACATTGCATGACTAGGATCTAATTAAATTATGGGATGAGAAGTAGATGAGGTAGTACCTATTACCTGTTTATTTTCAAACCTTTGGGAGTTACTTCTACGTTTGCTTATTATGCCATGCTATGCTTGTAGATGTGGATTGGGTGAGTGAAATCCATGACAGATGTGAGATTGTTAATTAATGGTTTATCTAAGGTGGCAACTTAAACACACATCTGGGAGGATTGAGGCACCTGGGTATTTCAGGACTTGCCTGTTTTCTTTTGGATTGCCACCCAGGCTCAAAGGGATCATGAGACTATTCATACTAGAACTTCCGTGTGCAGCCACAAGCTATTATGGGCTCTAGCATAGTTGATTAAGTCGTGCAAACTCTTACAGTGGTAGACTAGCAGATGTAGTGGATGTAGGTGGTACGGTCTACCCATCGTAAGGTGCTAGCGCTTCTGAAAGACTATGTCTCGGTCATCCGTCTTCTCAAACACCATGTAGTGCGAGAAACCAAACGGAGGCGATCGAGTCTTGTGGGGAAAAGTGCACAAACCTCTGCAGAGTGTAATAAACTAATCATGGTTAGCCGTGTCCCCGGTTATGGACGTTTTGAGTATCTAGTACTTGGATTTTCATGTGATTCTCAACATGTTACTCTAAATTAATTTTGTTGGGTTATGTTTAATGATGATGCTTAATTGGGATTGAGAATGCTGTCAACCATTCTCAATGTTTAACAACTACCATGATAGTAATTAAATTTTATTCCTTTGAAGTAGGGAAAAATTGGCTTTACGCAAAACTGTAACCATAGAGCTTTCCACCAGCCAAATATGCATATAGTATAGCTGTTTCATTCCATTACTCTCTATGTGTTACATTGCCAGCATATTCCATGTGCTGACCCGTTTTCGGGCTGCAACGTTAATGTTGCAGACTTTTCAGACGACGATTATGGAGTTTTAGGTCGTGGTTCTATACTCAGTGATGCCGCTGGAGTTGATGGACTCACTTATCTTCCAAGCCTTCCGCTGTTATCGTTATTAGATGGCCTTAAGCCATATTTATTGTAATAAGTTCTCTTTTGAGACACTCGATGTAATAAGTGTGTGATTGCTACTCTGCTATAAATCCTTCCGAGTACTGTGTGGTGTCAGCATTACTGATCCAGTGATGACACCGGAGCACAGAGATCAGACTGTTTGAGGTCTGGTCGCTACAGAGATGGTATTAGAGCACACGCTGACTGTAGGACACGACCACTAAGCTAAAGACCTACATCACTATTCACTCACTTCTCTTCTGACATCTCATCTTTTCCACTCTTTAGTATGGCGGATGCAAGGAACAAGTTCACACAACCGGATGAGGATACACCCTTTGGACGACACTTGAAGGAAGTCACTAGATACCTGAACATAGGAGTACCAAGTTTCACCGGAACCTACAACGCCACTTTACCTGAAGAAGAGCGCTGGATGATTCAAGTTCAAGTTCCAGGAAGGACGTTCATGCCAGTCACTGAGCCCATAGAGTTTTTTTTGATGCACCAACTTGGAGTCTAGGAAAGAGCATGGCAGCTCACATCGCCATGGGACGCATTGGAGAAGTCTACCACAAGGACCTCAAGGATACTATCTACCAGATTTGTGGACGTCGAGATGAGCACTGGGAGATGATCAGCACCAGGAAGGATAGATCAATCACAACTTTTATCCAGGAGTGAAATCAGCACATTCGACGACAGGAGAACCAGATGTGCGCCGACATGATAGATCTGAAGAAGGCTAAGACTAGAATCAAGGAATTGGAGGAAGAACTCAAGGCTACACGTGAAAATTATGAAGAAGAAATTGAAGTATTGGTGGAGAAGAATGACGACCTGATTAAAAAGATTGGAATATTTATGGGAGACCCTACGCCAGTAGAGGAAGACGAAGAACCCAAGGAGATTAGCCCGGAAGACTACATCATCATCGACGGCACCGACTTGGAAGCAGATAGTAGCGATGATGACTATGTTGATGAAGCTGGAGCAGATATCATGGAGTCTGCAATCGAAGAATATTTCTAGGAGACCACCTCATTAGTAGTAGTAGTCCACCATGTAAATATAGTAGCCCGAGCACTTTTGCGATAGATAGATTGATTGTATGCCCTTGTTTGATTGATTGAAGTGAATTGTTTGATTTTGCCTCATGTGCATATGGGTAGTGTTTTCTCTTTAGACCCCCTCTATTCTTATATCTCATCTTTTCTAAACCCTCAGATGCCTCCGAGACGTGACCCCGGATTTGCCTTTCCACCGGAGCTCACCTAGTTGATCCAGCAGCAGAACACATTGATGCAGTTGCTAGTCCAGAATTAGAATCAGGGGAACAGCAACAACAACCCACCACCACCACCACCACCTGTTCACCACTTAGCCCGTTTTCTTAGGTTGAATCCGCTGGTGTTTTCCAGTAGCACCGAGCCGATAGTAGCAGATGATTGGCTCCTCAAGACAGCTAGGGAGTTGACCACAGCAGGATGCACAGATGCGGAGAAGGTGAAGTTTGCCGCACATCAGCTAGAAGGACCAGCAGCATCATGGTGGGAGAATTTCACAGCCACTTTCCCAGTTGACACTATCACATGGGACCAGTTTCAGCAGGCTTTTCGTACTGCACATGTTTCAGCAGGAGCTATGGCCATGAAGAAGCGTGAGTTTCGCAACTTGCGCCAAGGAGGAAGGACAGTTGGCCAGTATGTGGAGGAATTTAGTAAGCTAGCACGTTATGCCCCAGATGACGTCGCTACGGATGCAGCTAAGCAGGAGAAGTTTCTAGAAGGACTACATGATGAGTTGAGCATGCAGTTGATGGTAGCCACCTTCAACAACTACCAGGAGTTGGTAGATCGTGCTCTTATGATTGAAGGGAAGCAGCAGCAGATTGAGAATCGCAAGAGGAAGTATGGACAAGGAAAGTATAATTCAGGAGCTCAGCAGAAGCCACGTTTTACCCCTAGACCGGGAGGACATTTTCAGCATACCCATGGAGGAGGTAGCTCGCACAATCATAATGGCACCAAGAATGGTAATGGCAATGGAGGAAGCAACGGCCAGAACCGCACCAACCCCTCAACCCCAGCCAAGAAGGACATGAGCCAAGTCACTTGCTTTAAGTGTTCGAAGACCGGACATTATGCAAATGAATGTCCTTAATTACAAAATGGAAATAGCAATGGAAGTTCTGGGAAGAAGCCGAACCCTTTTAACAGGGGACATGTGAACCACGTTAGCGTGGAGGAGGTTGAAGCTCAGCCCGATGCAGTAATAGGTAAGTTTTTGGTTAAGTCAGTTACTGCACTCGTTCTTTTTGATACTGGCGCATCGCATTCATACATCTCAAGGGGATTTGTGGATAAGTATAACCTACCAACCCAAGCCCTTAGGTCACCCATGTTAGTAACCTCGCCCGGAGCAGAGTATGTGGCTAGTCTATGGTGTGATCGGTTACCATTAAGGATTGGTAACTATGTTTTTCCCTCAGACCTAATAGTATTGGAATCTCAAGGATTGGATGTGATATTAGGCATGGATTGGTTATCAAAGTATGAATGGAATATTGAATGTGCTAGTAAGTCAATTTTGCTTACCACACCAGAAGGGAGAAGGATCAAGTATGTATCCCGGCATGTGCCAAAGAGGACTCAAGTAAATTGCTTAACAGGAGTTGTGCAGGAGGAAGTACCAGTGGTAAGGGATTTCCCTGATGTATTTCCAGAGGAGTTGCCAGGCATGCCACCGGATAGAGATATTGAGTTTTTGATTGAGCTATTGCCAGGCACAGGGCCAATATCAAAGAGACCATATAGGATGCCAGCAAAGGATTTGGTGGAAATTAAGAAGCAGAATAAGGAGTTACTGGACAAGGGATATATTCGCCCAAGTTCTTCGCCTTGGGGGTCGCCAGTACTTCTAGTGGAGAAGAAGGATGGATCATTAAGGATGGTTGTTGATTATCGAGGATTGAATGAAGTAACGATCAAGAACAAGTACCCGCTACCAATGATCAATGATCTGTTTGATCGATTGCAAGGAGCTAAGGTATTTTCCAAGATCGATCTACGATCAGGATACCACCAGTTGAAGATTCGAGAACAGGATATTCCTAAGACAACTTTTACCACCAGGTATGGGCTGTATGAGTATACCGTTATGTCATTTGGTCTGACTAACACACCTGCCTATTTTATGAACATGATGAACAAAGTGTTTATGGAGTTTTCGGATAAGTTCGTCGTAGTGTTCATTGATGATATCCTGGTTTATTCGAAGAACGAAGAGGAGCATAAGGAGCATTTGCGTTTGGTACTTGGAAAGCTCAGAGAACATCAATTATATGCCAAGTTTAGCAAATGTGAGTTTTGGTTGAAGGAAGTAGGATTCCTCAGACATGTTATATCTGGAGAAGGTATAGCAGTAGATCCCACTAAAGTTGAAACTGTGACCAAGTGGGAAGCCCCAACAACAGTTGGAGAGATCCGAAGTTTCCTTGGACTCGCAGGATACTACCGGAGATTTATTGAGAATTTCTCAAAGATTGCGAAGCCTATGACTGAGTTGTTGAAGAAAGATACCAAGTTCATATGGACAGAGGAATGTGAGGCTAGTTTCCAGGAATTGAAGAAACGTTTGGTTACCTCACCAGTGTTGATTTTGCCAGACCAGACCAAAGATTATGAGGTGTATTGTGACGCTTCACGTCGATGACTTGGAGCAGTGCTTATGCAGGAAGGGAGAGTTGTTTCATATGCCTCAAGACAATTGAAGCCCCATGAGGTGAATTATGCCACGCATGATTTGGAGTTAGAAGCCGTAGTGCATGCCTTGAAAACATGGAGACATTTTCTCATCGGTAATCATTGTGAGGTGTACACGGATCATAAGAGTTTGAAGTACATTTTCACATAGAAGGAATTAAATCTCAGACAAAGGAGATGGTTGGAGCTTATCAAGGATTATGATATGAAATTGCATTATCACCCCGGAAAGGCTAATGTAGTAGCTGACGCATTAAGCCGTAAGAGCCATGTCAATACGTTAATGACGGGAGAAATACCAAGGGAGTTAGCAGAAAATCTTCGTGAACTATGTTTGGAAATAGTTCCGAGAGGCTATGTAGCAGCATTGGAGATTCAGTCAACTTTGATGGATAGAATCAGAGAAGCTCAGAAAGCTGACAAAGAGATTGCCGCTAAAAAGGAGAAACTGAACAAAGGAAAAGCTAAAGGATTTCGTGAGGATGAGCATGACACCCTATGGTTTGAAGACCGTGTCTACGTGCCCAATGACCCGGAGATCGGGAAGTTGATTTTGCAAGAGGCACACGACTCACCGTATTCAATTAACCCAGAAAATACCAAGATGTATTTGGATTTGAAGGATATTTTCTGGTAGACCGGAATGAAGAAGGATATTGCGGAGTATGTAGCAGTTTGTGATGTATGTCAGAGAGTAAAGGCAGAGCATCAGAAGCCAGCAGGATTGTTATAACCATTGCCGATACCCGAATGGAAGTGGGATAAGCTAGGCATGGACTTTATCACAGGATTGCCCAGGACTCGTTCAGGCTATGACTCGATTTGGGTTGTAGTTGATCGATTGATGAAAGTAGCTCATTTCATCCCAGTAAAGACCACTTATACCAGTGCTAAGTTGGCAAAGATATACATGACCAGGATCGTATGTCTGCATGGAGTTCCAAGGAGTATCGTATCGGATAGAGGAACCCAGTTTACCTCAAAGTTCTAGAAGCAGTTGCACGAAACTTTGGGTACCAGGCTAGAATTCAGTACAACTTTTCATCCACAGACAGATGGACAGACCGAGAGAGTCAATCAGATTTTGGAGGATATGCTGAGAGCTTGTGCGCTAGATTATGGATCTAGTTGGGACGATAATTTGCCATATGCAGAGTTCTCTTACAACAACAATTATCAAACCAGTTTAAAGATGGCCCCTTTCGAAGCTTTGTACGGAAGGAGGTGCAGGACACCATTGTCATGGGACGAAGTTGGAGACTGCCAGTTCTTTGGACCTGACTTGATTAAAGAGTCTGAACAGAAGGTGAAGCTGATTCGCGATAGGCTCAAGGTAGCCCAGTCCAGACAGAAAAGTTATGCAGATTCTAAACGCAAGGAGACAGTTTATGAAGTCGGAGACAGAGCTTATCTTCGAGTATCTCCACTCCGAGGAACAAAGCATTTTGGAGTTAAAGGGAAGTTAGCGCCACGATTTGTAGGACCATATCGAGTTTTGGAGCGTATGGGAGAAGTGGCCTACAAGTTGGAATTGCCCGAAGGATTGTCAGGAGTACATGATGTGTTCCATGTTTCTCAGTTAAAGAAATGTCACGCGGAGATGGCTGACATACCGCTGAGAGACACAGTGCCTTTGGAAACTATTCAGTTGGATAACGGTTTGACCTACGAGGAGAAACCAGTTAAGATTCTCGAGTTTGCCAGCCGAGTCACTCGCAGCAAGGTTATCAAGCTTTGCAAAGTTCAGTGGAGCCACCACACGGAGGATGAAGCCACTTGGGATCGAGAGGAAGATTTGCTCAAAGACCACCCTCACCTATTTTCTAGCCAACCCGAATCTCGAGGGCGAGATTCATCTTAAGGGGGGTAGGTTTGTAACATCCCAAATTTTCAATTTGGAATGTTATACATTAGATCATAATGCATATCATATTTTATTTTGCATTTTGGTTGATCCTAGAAATTTTACGCAACTCAATGACCCACGAAGAGAGTTGGGGATTTCTTTATTTTCATATTTGAGTTTTCTCAAATTTTGAGAATAGGATCATTTGATTTTATTTATTTTATCATCAATTATTTCTATTACAAAAATATGAGAGAGGGAATAAAATGACTTTCCCAAAATAAAGAAATATTGAGGATTTAATAAAAAAATCAAATAAGATTTTATTTCGGAGTCTTTCGGTGTTTTATTTGAATTTAGGAAAAAAGTGCGTTTTTCAAAATTGCATTTAGGGCCCAAATAAATGTTCACCTTGTGCGGCTTGATTTTAGAAGCCCGCGAAAATTTATTTCGGAATTTTTGGAGTCCGTTTAGTATTTCTTTTTATTTTTCTTCCGAGCGGAATAATTAAAAAAAAGAACCGACTTCGGGCCGTACCCGAGCGGGACACCGCCCGGGGGCAGCCTTTAAATAGCGTGCCCCGAGCCGCCCCAGCCCATCAGCCCCGCCTCGATCCGCGCGCGCCGCCGGCGACGATCCAGCCGCCCGAGGTTCGTCGCGCCTCGTTTTCCGTGCCGAAAAAAAGAGAAAAAAAAATCGGCGTTCGTCGTTTTTCTTTTTCTCGGATTAAATCCGCGATTTTTCTGATCGCGACTCCTGATCCGATTTTCGTTTTAGTTTAATTTTTCGCTCGTTTATCGGAATCAGGCAATTCAAGCACCTAGGGATTCGTCTCGAAACCCTCTATCCGTTTAACCAACTTAAACAAGTTTTTGCTACTGTAAAATTTGCCCTAGATCCAGATTAGTAGAACGAAGTTGTTTTCTTTCGCCGTTTGTCTTTCGTTGCTTCGTTCGATTTGATTCTTTTTGGCAACCGGAGTTCTTAAGTTGAACCTTCTGGTTAGATCTCTTATTTGAGTTTTACCCGTGCATTAGATGAGTACTTATTGTATGCTTGTTTGTTTGTCTGCGATAGAATACCCTGAGTGCGCCGCCTGTTACTTCGACTCGTTAGGTTTCGCGGATCATCAGCAAGGCAAGTAACACTTTGATCATACCTCTCCTACTACCCAGTTTTATTGCATTAGATCAATCCTCACACATTGCATGACTAGGATCTAATTAAGTTGTGGGATGGGAAGTAGATGAGGTAGTACCTATTACCTGTTTATTTTCAAACCTTTGGGAGTTACTTCTACGTTTGCTTATTATGCCATGCTATGCTAGTAGACGTGGATTGGGTGAGTGAAATCCATGACAGATGTGAGATTGTTAATTAATGGTTTATCTAAGGTGGCAACTTAAACACACATCTGGGTGGATTGAGGCACCTGGGTATTCCAGGACTTGCCTGTTTTCTTTTGGACTGCCACCCAGGCTCAAAGGGATCATGAGACTATTCATACTAGAAACTTCCGTGTGTAGCCACAAGCTATTATGGGCTCTAGCATAGTTGATTAAGTCGTGCGAACTCTTACAGTGGTAGACTAGCAGATGTAGGGGATGTAGGTGGTACGGTCTACCCATCGTAAGGTGCTAGCGCTTCTGAAAGACTATGTCTCGGTCATCCGTCTTCTCAAACACCATGTAGTGCGAGAAACCAAACGGAGGCGATCGAGTCTTGTGGGGAAAAGTGCACAAACCTCTGCAGAGTGTAATAAACTAATCATGGTTAGCCGTGTCCCCGGTTATGGACGTTTTGAGTATCTAGTACTTGGATTTTCATGTGATTCTCAACATGTTACTCTAAATTAATTTTGTTGGGTTATGTTTAGTGATGATGCTTAATTGGGATTGAGAATGCTGTCAACCATTCTCAATGTTTAACAACTACCATGATAGCAATTAAATTTTATTCCTTTGAAGTAGGGAAAAATTGGCTTTACGCAAAACTGTAACCATAGAGCTTTCCACCAGCCAAATATGCATATAGTATAGCTGTTTCATTCCATTACTCTCTATGTGTTACATTGCCAGCATATTCCATGTGCTGACCCGTTTTCGGGATGCAACGTTAATGTTGCAGACTTTTCAGACAATGATTAAGGAGTTTTAGGTCGTGGTTCTATACTCAGTGATGCCGTTGGAGTTGATGGACTCACTTATCTCCCAAGCCTTCCGCTGTTATCGTTATTAGATGGCCTTAAGCCATATTTATTGTAATAAGTTCTCTTTTGAGACACTCGATGTAATAAGTGTGTGATTGCTACTCTGCTATAAATCCTCCGAGTACTGTGTGGTGTCAGCATTACTGATCCAGGGATGACACCGGAGCACAGAGAACAGAATGTTTGAGGTCTGGTCGCTAGAGCGCCGTCCAACGTTCGACACCGCCGATGTTGGGGACTCCTCCGAGGATGAGTAGGGCATGGGAGGCGGCAGGGCATGTTGTGCCAACTGGCCGGTCCGTCTCCCGTGTTCTACGTTTCCTCACCGGAGACCACACCTTCACTTCACGAGTCTTGAATCCCGCCCCCGTACATGGAGATCGCAGATGGAGGACATCGGTCGCCGCCGTGGAATAGGTTTAGGGTCGGGTTTCTTTTATTTTTCTGTCCTATAAAAGTTCGAAATGTACTGAAAACCTGTCGTGTTTGCATTAATCTTGGCTGGTGTATATGAACTTTCACAATAATATAGTATATTGTAGGAGTACTAGCAAGATGCCCGTGCGTTGCACGGAAGATCAAGATCTTGTGGGAGAAAAGGATGAACGAGGGAAGGCCTTATCTGCAAATGCACATTCACGCATTTCACATCTTTCTACATCTACGGGAACCTACGAATGGGTTAACGTAAATTGCCTCTGTCTCTCCTCCCCTGATTTTCATGGTGGTGGGCCCTTCCTCCCCCAATCTACAATCAACAGCTCACACGTTTCACATTATGTTAATTACGTAACTGGGACTACGTAGGTGTAGCATTACTCGTCCTAAAAAACCCAACTAAGCCAACCTCCCGGCATATCGCGCGGGAAAAGACCCTGCCGCACCATTTTAGTCGGGATTACCGAATTACTAGTTGTAGTATCGATGGATCGCGCGAAGCAACAAGTTTTTTTGAGGGGGCGAAGCACCTAGTTTAAAAGGAAAAAAGGCGGTACACTCACAGCACCCCTGTCACGGTCGCATTGCACCCCACACACGTTCGGTCCTGCACACGGCTCATGCAAATGGAACACGCTTCGGCTTGCCTCTTCACTGACACGTGGGACTGCACTTGGAGAAACCGACCATGCGCCAAACTCCCCCCGCCCACCGCGCGAAAATCCCCCCACCCAAAAATTCCCCCCAAATCCTAGATTCAACCGCCCTTCGGTCAACTAGCCAATAATATTCCCCAAACCCCCTCCCCCCGTCCCCCTCCACTCCATTAGCTTCGCCAAAGCCGCCCTCCCCTCCACGCCGATACGTCGGCGCCGCGGTTCGTTGAGGGGACGCACGGTGATCCTCTCGCTCCCACAGTATGCTCTCGTAGACTGTCGTCCTCTAGCCGCGCCGCTACCGCTGGCGACGTTCTTGTGGAGGCGCACGGCGATCAACGCCGCAACCGCTAGCGACGTTCGTGTGGAGACGCACGGCGGTCAGCTTCTCCCACGGTATGCACATTCTATAGTGAGGCCCCGTGCATGTCGGTGTAGTGCTAAATGTTAGCTGATAGACGCTATTAATCTCACTGTTTGCCGAAGTAGTTTACAATCAATATGCTCTGCTTAAGAAGCTTCCTTGCCCTATTCTGCACTCAATCTGCTTAGCTGAGATGGCATGCCAAGGCCGGTTAGTTGCTAAAATATCATGCCATATATTTATTGTGACGGAGACTGCCATGGTCTAGTAGCCAATCTATTAGGTGAAATAGCTCTACACCGTTTTATACTCGATCTTTGTTGCTGCGATGGCCTTCGATAGTTCGACGGCTGTGTGCTTGGCCTCATTGACTGCTGAAATAGCCTGCCATAATTTAGGACTCAAATCTGTTTGCTGAATTAGCTTTACATATATTTCGTTACTTAGATTTGCTCGTCCAAATATCTTGCCAAAGCTTTAGACATCGACCTAGGTATTTTCTTCTTAACTTCATAAAAAAGCATATATGTTTTTCCTGTAATATCTAGTAGAAGAACTAATTTGTATGTCTAACAGATGGACAGGACTTGGGTAACTTCTGCTCGAAGATTCTCCACTGCATATGTCGAGGGGGTTGAAAACTTCATGAACTTTATCAGAGCTGAGTACGGTGGTCCGAAATCAGATGTGCTCTGCCCGTGTAGCAGTTGTATGAATTCAGTTACAAGACCCCAGTCAACTGTGTAAAATCATCTACACTTGTATGGGATGTCGGTCACATATACTAGGCGGGTTCATCATGGTGAAGCTGTGAACGTCAATGTTATTGATTACATGGAAGCAGCAGATCACCATCTTGATCTGCCTGATGCTCAGGCGGAAGAGGAGGAGGAGGAGGTTGTGGCCGAGCCAGTGAGTTTGACAACATTGAAACAATGCTACGAAATGCTCGTGCATTCCATAAACTTTCACCTGCAGAAGAAAAACGGTGGGCCCGCATGTTGGAACAATGCAACATGGCTGTCACCCCAGGAAATAAGCTATCAGTATTCTCAGCTATGGTCACCTTTCTTCAGGTGAAGACATATGAGCGGATGACCAACAAATCATTCGATGCGATGTTGGCTGCTTTCCGCAAAGCTTTCCCAGATGCGTCTGAGCTGCCACACACCTACAGTAAAATGAAGAATTTCCTTCATGCAGTTGGAATTGGATATGATATGATCCATGTTTGTAAGAATAATTGTGTTCTGTTTCAGAAGGATTATGCCAACTTAAGTGAATGCCCGAAATGCAAATCATCAAGATGGAAAGATGGCGATGTTGTGAAGAGGATTCCTCATAATGTTCTGAGACATTTTCCAATTACACCAAGATTGCAGAGGTTGTTTCATGATGCTAAAACAAGAGAGGATGTACTGTGGCATTCTAGGAACCAGGAGTATAGAGATCAGAATGTAATGAGCCATCCATCACATGGTAGTGAGTGGAAAAGCTTCAATCAGAAGCATGAAAAGTTTGCTGCTGACCCGAGAAACATTAGAATTGGCTTAGCTTCAGATGAATTTAACCCATTTGGCCACCAGAGCGCCACATATAGCATGTGGCCAGTGCTTGTTATCCCTTACAACATGCCTCCAAATGTCTGCACCAAAGAATCAAACTACATGATGGCCTTGCTCATCCCAGGTCCAAAAAGTCCTGGAAAGGATTTTGATTTGGTCATGGAGCCTATTGTGGAGGAACTTCAATAGCTATGGAGGGGTGTTCTCACTCGAGACCTATATAGCAGCCCACCAGCTGATTTCTTTCTGCGTGCTGTTATAATTTGGTGCATCCATGATTATCCGGCTTTGGGCACTATGTCAGGGCAAACGACACATGGTTACAATGCATGTGTTCGCTGTGACAGGAATCCGCTGTCATACGCAATACTTAGCAAGATCTGTTACATTGGACACCGTCGTTTCGTTGCCAAGGACAAGCCGCATCCTATAAAATACCAAAGACATGTGTTCAATGCAAAGCATGAAAATCGTGATGCGCCAAAGAGGCTCACCACCGATGAGTTGCAAGTGGAATTAGAGAAGGTCAGACATATTACACTAGGAAACCTGATAATGGTAGTGGAAAAAGGAAGCGTGGCAGGGCAGAAGAGAGATTATTGTTTACCCGTAGGTCCACTTTGTGGGACTTGGAGTATTGGAAAGATTTGGATCTGCGGCATAATCTTGATGTGATGCACACCGAGAAAAATATATATGACAACATTATCGGCACACTTCTTAATATTGAAGGCAAGACGAAAGATACCTTAAAATCTAGGATTGATTTGACACACCTGGGTATCATACAGGATTTGCAGGTGCAATATGAAGGTAAACCATGGGATATGGCACCAGCTGTGTACGTCTTGGACAAGGTAAAAAGAAAAGAATTCTGTGAGGTCCTGTCACGTGTGAGATTCCCACATGCATTTGCTTCCAACCCCGAAAGGAGACTCAGTGCAGATGGAAACAAGGTACAAGGGTTGAAAACTCATGACTGCCACGTCCTACTTCAAAGGGTTTTACCTATCATCCTTAGAGGATTGGGCCGCCCTGACTTATACAGAGTAGTTGCAGAGTTGGGACAATTCTTCAGGGAACTCTGCAGTAGAAATATCAGGATAGATGCTTTGGAGCGTCTTAGAGACAAGATACCAACCATCCAATGCGACCTTGAGAAGATATATCCTCCAGCCTTCTTTGATGTGATGGTGCATTTGGATGTTCATCTACCTGATGAGGCACTACTTAGAGGTCCATTACAGTATGGCTGGATGTACCCTATTGAAAGGCGGCTAGGCACTTTCAAGGGCTATGTTAGGAACAGAGCTAGACCCGAGGGTTCCATTGCAGAGGCCTACATTGCTACAGAAGCGTTGACATTCTGCTCAAAATACAGTGAAACAACTAATCAGCATAGAAAAGAGGTGGATGAAGACAATCCCGGGCTCAATGTTTTTGATTATTCTGTTCGAGTTACAGGGAAGAGTCGACAAGAGGACAAACCTAAAGATTTGGACAAAATGGTTTGGTATGTGTTGAATAACTGTCCTGAGATACTACCTTATATCAAGTAAGTGCTAAGTATTGCAGCTTATACATCGTAATCTACTAAACTTGCAGCACATTCTTATATATTTAGATGTTTCATGCGATCACTATGTTGTGCAGCATCTACAAAAAGGAGTTACTGCCACAAAATCCAAGAAACATTGACAAACTGGTTATGGCAGGATTTGCGAAACGGTTCAAGAGCCATGTAAGCTTTTGAATTGCACTGTCAATTTTTTTTAATATATTGAGTACATAAGATGATCAGCTTCTCTATTTTCTAACCATAGGTTAAGAAGATGCGAGAGGATGGGCAGGCAGTTGATGATGCCCTTTACTCACTAGCAATGAGTCCTGATACTCGGGTAAGACATTATGAATCTTGCGTTGTTGGAGATGTGCGCTACAACACTCTTGCATGAGACGAAGGCAGGAAGACACAAAACAGTGCCATAATGAGCACGGATACGTATGACAAAGACACAACTGAAATGTATGCTAACATAATAGACATTGCTCAGTTGCAGTATATCTCCAGTTTCGAGGTTCAACGGTGTGTGGTTCTGTTGTGCTGTCGTTGGTATAACCTGTTTTCCAGGATCGCAAAACCCAGAGCTGATGATTATTTCAAATCCATCAATGTCAAGGCGGCGTACCAAACCAATGAGCCTTTTATTTTGGCAAATCAAGCAACACAGATATTTTTCTTGGAAAACACATTTGCACGTAGCGATGACTTGAGAGTATTGCAAAGGTTTGAGCCGAGGAATTCGTTTAATGAAGTTGCATAACAAGATGATGCTTACACTGCTCCTGATGTACAAGATAACATAGATGTTCCTAATATCTTTGAGAAATACCACGTCAATGACGCTGGCGGGTTGCGATGAGCAACCGGCTGCGGTGCGCGTGCCGGCGGGGGTGTGATGAGGCCCACATGCGATGGTACGGGTGGCGACTTGGCGCATATTTTGTTGTTGCCTGCTGAAGAGTAGGTGGACGAGCAGCCAGCGGACATGGTTGCTGCGGCCAGAGCTTCTGATGCTAGGCAGAGTAAGTAGAGAAGAGGAGAAGCGAACGTTGGCTATGTCAGTTTCATTACTTGCAGAGTAGCATAGCACCATATATAGTCATAGTCTAGGTTTGGATTCGAACCAGCTACAGGAGCACATATCTCTTGTTTCTAAAACTCAGCAACGTCTCTTTACTGGTACACTAGCTTGTTCTATACGCCTTCTCAAGTCTTTGATTCCTCCACCTGACATCTGGGACCCACCAGAAGGGCCTCTGTATTTGGCGAAAAAATGTGCCCCCCGCTGACAGGTCGGACCCACCAGCTATCTTCGCATGCAAGGAAGTGCCTCCTTATTACGCACAAAAGATGAATACTCCCCCTGCCAGCTGGAACCCAGCATCATGGGAGGCTGACTTATGGGCCTACCAAGTTCATGGGGACGGAGGGCTTTTTCAACTTAGTCAATATGAACGATTCTAGCTCTAGTTACCGTACGATGTTCATCCAACGCCAGTAGTGCTTCTTCAACCTCTGGTCTTCTTGCTCCAGCCACCAAACCAGCGCCGGTCGTGCCGCGTGCTCCTGCCTCCCGTGGCCGACTGTGATGCCGTGGAGGCCTCACCGCCCCTACTACTCCCATTGCTGGCCAGGGCATCCCTCTACTCACCCACACCCCCTGTTATTCTGCGGCGACGGTAACCTCACACCGCAGCCGAACCAGTGAACCCTCGTATTCCTCTCTTCATGGGCATCTACTGTCGCGTCTTCCCTGGCTCCACGTCATCCCCTTCCTAGGCCTTGCCGTCGTCCACCGTCTTGGTGCTCTCGGTACGGCGTGGTCAATGTGGTCAATGACCGACTTCCATCGAAAGAGTACTTTACGTGGAGAGGTTGATAGCTGGGTCCATGGCCACATCCCAGTTTTTTTGTGATTTGCCAAGTAAGTCGCTTCGTTAGGCCTGTTGGGCTGCAAATCTTTCAAGACGAGGAGCTTCATTCGGTTGGCCGAGAAAATGACCTATCGGTAATGAGAAATGGGCTGTACATTTTTAAAACACATCAAACCGGCAATTAGTTTCAAATTTCTTTTTTTTCATTTCGAGATTTTAAATTGCATTGATTTTTATGCGTGGACAATTTGTTGGATTTTATATTGATATTTTAAAATCAGTTTGAATATGACTCAAAATTTCGGGATTAAAAACAGTTCGGACCGCTCCGAAATATGCAAAATTTCGTATAATTTTTTAACCGTGGCCAGAAAATGGGTTGTAATGCTAACAAAAAGAATATGGGCTCCAAAAAAACCTTAAGAATTAGCAAATGGGCTGCAAATTATTAGAAATAATGGCAGATGGGTTGTATGATGTTTTCCACATATTTGAGGCTTTCCTAAAAAAAAGGTTGACGCACAAGCAGCGACTGTTGGATTTCCATCCAACGGCCGTCGTGCTTCTTCAATCTCTGCTCTTCGTGCTCCAGCCGCTCAAACAAGTGCCGGTGGGACTGCCTGCTCTCTCCTGCGCGCGGCCTGCTGTGCTGCCGCGCAAGCCTCACCGCCCCATCGTACTCCGATCGCTGGCCTAGCCATCCCTCTACTCACCCACACCTGCTGTTATTCTCCGGCGACGGCAGACGAACCAGTAAACCCTCGTACAGTCGTACTCCCCTCCGCATGCGAAACAACTGTCGAGTCTTCCCTGCCTCTGTGTCGTTCCCTTCCTAGGCCTCGCCGTTGTCCACCGCCCTGGTGCTCTGGCGCGGCCTGGTCAACGTGGTCAATGACCGACATGCATTTGAAGTGGACTGTACGTCGAGATGCTGACAGCTGGGTCCACGGCCGCACACAAGGAAATGCCTCCTTATTACGCGCAAAATAATGATTCCTCCACCTGACATCTGGGACCCATCAAAAGGAACTCTGTATTTCGTGAAAAAACGTTACCGCTGATGATAGCTTGGACCCGCCGGCTATATCTTCGCACGCAAGGAAGTGCCTCCTTATTACGCACAAAAATGAATACTCCCCCTGTTAGCTGGGACCCAGTATAGTGGCAGGCTGACTTGTGGGCCTACTAAGTTGACGGAGACTGTGAGCTTTGTCAACTTAGTCAATATGCACAATTCTAGCTCCAGTGACCGTATGATGCCCATCCAACAGCGTAGTGCTTCTTCAACCTCTGGTATTCTTGCTCTAGCTGCCCAAACCAGTGTCGGTCGTGCCTCGCGCTCCTACCTCCCGTGGTCGGCTGCGATGCGGCGGAGGCCTCACCGCCCCCTACTGCTCCCACCGCTGGCCAGGACATCCCTCTACTCACCCACACCCCCTGTTATTCTGCGGCCATGGCATCCTCACACCACAGCGAACCAGTGAACCCTCATACTCCTCTACGCGTGGGCATCCACTGCCGCGTCTTCCCCGGCTCCGCATCGTCCCCTTCCTAGTCCTCGCCGTCGTCCACCTCCCTGGTTCTCTCGGCGCGGCGTGTTGGGGATACACATAATAGGTAGGCCCCATGAAGGGTCGAAATATCATGAAGCATGGGTCCACACAAACATGTGGATCCAGGTAAATTTCATACAGACATACTATCAACTCGGACAAGCAGCATACTATCCACTCGACCAAGCAGCATACTATCCACTCGACCAAGCAGCATACCATCCACTCGGATGACAGTTCACCACTCGACCGTACGACTCACTCGGATATACGAAGACCAGTAGGCAGCAAAGCAGTCGGCATCATTCTCATAGTGAGGGCTTGATAGTGGGCTGACATTATGACATTCATCTCCCACTTTGTAACATAGGAGGTGAGGGGGTGGCACACTCTATATAAGCCAGCCCCCACCACTAGACTAGGCAGGTTCTTTCTTCTACCTCTCTCTCTCTAGTCTCAGGACTTAGCTCAGGCATGGGGATCTGTTCCTCTCTCTCTCATTGTAATCTCCGGATACATACTCAGATAAAACAAAGCCTCTCCGGAGCATGAGACGTAGGGCTGTTATCTTCATCGTGAGAGGCCCAAACTCGCTAAAACCACCGTGTCACCCATATGCATCAACATAGATCATGCTCCATTACCCTATACCTTATTATTGTCGGAACCGTTCCCACGACAGTTGGCGCCCACCATGGGGCATGGCGTCTATCGAGCCATGATGCAAATGGTTTTATTTCTTCGATCTTCGTCCGTCAATCAACAATCATCAATGGAGGGTTTGATCCAGGATGCTCCGGACATCACTCCATCCACAGGAGAGACATGACACTCTTCATACAGAGGGATTAGGAAATCCCATTCCATACTATCTTGTTCTTTACAGTCGATCTTTAATCTAACAATGGTTGTTTTTTCTTTTGTATGTACATGCACGAGCAAAGCATGGCAAACAGAGGAAACAAGCATCCATCCAAGTACACACAAGGAGAACCATCCACCTTCAGGTTGACTTGCCTCACGTCTGCGTGAGCTGACCACCTGAATCAGCGTTCTGGACATCGCCAATAGCAGCAACGACGGCGTGAAAGTAGGAAACCGACTGCGCCCCCATGCACGGCCATCGGCACCGATCTCGTCATCGTCGTCTCTGACCTCGGCACCACCAACTACGCCTCCACACACATCCACCGGCGTCGTCCGCCTCATCGTCGTCACGCACGACCGCCGGCGTCATTGTTACGCACGGCCGCCAGAGCCGTTCGCCTTGTCGTCGACTTCGCCCTTGTGTTCACGGCTGCTCGGCGGCGACCTCCGCAGTGGAGGCGCAGGCCCGACGTGGCATAGGCGCGCAGTGCTTCTTCCTCCGGCGACGGTCCCCGCAGCGGAGGCGCGCTGCAGCGGCAACCTACAAAATAGCCACGACCCACAACCTGCAATCAATGACCTCGTAAACTCACTCGTAAGTGCATACATAACGTGGCCACTTCCCTGATCGATTAACTGCATGTAGGAAAAAACAAAAGAAACGGAAGGACGACTTCCATCAAAAGGCAACCGCGCTGGCTCCGCTTTGTCAAGGTATAATCGCCTCATTAAGCGGCCAATTGGTGAGGATTTACAACGTCAGTTACCTAATTATTGCGGCAATAAGTGCGTTGCTTCAGCACTAGTTAATTAGTGCATGCATGCATGGCGTTAATTCGGTGGCTATGCTGGCTATACTTGCTAACTTGCAGGGAAGTGCTGGTACAGCAAAAAATATTTGCGAGTGTACGTGTACTTGCTAACTTGCAGGCACTGAGAAGAACAATGGCGCCCCACCGACTCACCATTTATTCCACTCGACTGATGGCGTGGCGACCGGATTGCTGCCCAGCTGTAGTTCACTCGGCCGATTGACCATTTCACTCGGCCGGCTAATGAACTGCTTCACTCGGCCAGCCAGCCTGGAGATGATTTCTGCACTCTAGACAATTAACGTGTAGGTTACTCGGTTGGTTGGCTTGAGCGTGCAGCCACCGACGCCATTCGTCTCGTCGCCGTCTCTGGCTTCGTCTGCGAGGCCGTCATCGAACCTCCGCGCACGGCCACCGGTGCCGTCCGGCTTGTCGTAGTCTCCAGCCTCATCTGCAACGTCATCGATGAACCCCCACATACGGCTCCTCCGAACACGGTGTCCCCGCGCGCTAGCTCACAGGCCTGGCCAGGCTGCTGCGGCCGCAATAATAGAGCGCGGCATTCCTTCCTCCGACATCAACACTTGGTCGTGGCTGGCAACACGCTTGGCCGTGGCTTGGATGACGCGGTGTCCCTCAAACTAGCCTATGATCCGACTCGCCGAACAACGAAGCATAGCAGCCGGTAGCGCTGCTCCATCTACCAGGGTCGACTGCAAGGTGCGATCCGCGTCGACAAGACCCAACTCCCTCCGGCATCAACTGCTCGGCAGCAACATCCACCGAAACGGCCTCGGGCTTCCCAGTCACTCGGAACGGCGGTCTGGCTCCTCGACGTGGCGCAGACGCTAGAGGCTAGCCATGGCCCTGCACATGGCGGCTCCTTCATCTGGTCGGCCGCTCAATAATGCCCTCTGCTATGAAGGAACGGCGTAGGCACCGGGGTAGATCACACCCTCGCGCACGGCTGCCCCTCCCTCTGGTGTCTGCGCGGTGGAGGCACTCGGTGATGGACCACAGGTACCAAGAGACTCCTGACCCCAGCGCCGAGTAGCTCCGCTCTCCTTCCTCGGCACTCGACAGAGATGAATCCAAAGGAAACGTCATCCACAACCACTTGGAAGAAAAGATCAAGGACATTTGGCTACCCGTCCCTCGGACGCCCCGCGAGTTGTCACTCCATGGGACGCGTCTACTTCACTCGGCCGCCCCGCGCGTCGCTATCGGTTGGTCACCTTATAACCACTCGGCCGCCCCGCGCATCGCCATTGGTTGGCCACCTCATAGCCACACTCGGCCGCCCCGCGCATCGCCATTGGTTGGTCATCTCATCACCACACTCGGCCGCCACGCGCGTCGCCACTCGGTTATACGAAGACCAGCAGACAGCAAAGCAGTCGGCATCATTCTCATAGTGAGGGCTTGATAGTGGGCTGGCATTATGGCATCCATGTCCCACTTTGTAACATAGGAGGTGAGGGGGTGGCGCACTCTATATAAGCCACCCCCACCACTAGACTAGGCAGGTTCTTTCTTCTACCTCTCTCTCTCTAGTCTCAGGACTTAGCACAGGCATGGGGATCTGTTTCTCTCTCTCATTGTAATCTCCGGATACATACTCAGATAAAACAAAGCCTCTCCGGAGCACGAGACTTAGGGCTGTTATCTCGATCGTGAGAGGCCCAAACTCGCTAAAACCACCGTGTCACCCATATGCATCTCGATAGATCATGCTCCATTACCCTATACCTTATTATTTTCGGAATCATTCCCACGACACGGCGTGGTCAACGTGGTCAAGGAACGACTTCCATCGGAAGAGTACTGTACATGGAGAGGCTGATAGCTGGGTCCACGGCAGCCGCAAGGAAGTGCCTCCTTATTACGCGGAAAATAATTATTCCTCCACCTGACAGCAGGGACCCACCGGACGGGGCACCGTATTTGGTGAAAAAAACTTTCCCCCCTGACTGCTGGGACCCACCGGACGGGCCACCGTCTTTCGCGAAAAAAATGTTCCCCCCACTGTCAGCTCGGACCCACCGGAAGTGCCTCCTTATTATGCACAAAAAATGAATACTCCCCCTGCTAGTTGCGACCACTTTGGTGGGTGGCTAACTTGTGGGCCTACTAAGTTGACGGGGATGGAGTGCTTTGTCAACTTAGTCAATATGAACGATTCTAGCTCCAGTGACCGTACGATGTCCATCCAACGGCGGAATGCTTCTTCAACCTCTGGTCTTCTTGCACCAGCCGCCCAAAGCAGTGCCGGTCGTGCCGCATGCTCCTGCCTCCCGTGCCCGGCTGTGCTGCCGCGGAGGCCTCATCGCTCCCTACTACTCCCACCGCTGGCCAGGCCCTACGGCGACGGCAGCCTCACACCGCAGCCGAACCAGTGAACCCTCGTACTCCTCTCCGCGCGGGCTTCCACTGCCGCGTCTTCCCCGGCTCCGTGCCGTCCCCTTCCTAGGCCTGACCGTCCTCCACCGCCCTGGTGCTCTCGGTGCGGCGTGGTCAACGTGGTCAAGGAATGACTTCCATCGGACGTGGACTGTACGTGGAGAGGCTGACAGCTGGGTCCACAGCCGCAGCAAGGAAGTGCCTCCTTATTACGTGCAAAATAATTATTCCTCCACCGGACAGCGGGGACCCACCAAACGGGGCCACCATATTTCATGAAAAAAACGTTTCCCCCTGACTGCTGGGACCCACCAGGTACATCTTCGCACGCAAGGAAGTGAGTCCGGGCAAAAAAATGATTCGCCCCCCTGACTGCTGGGACCCATTAGCTACATCTTCGCACACAAGGAAGTGCCTGGCAGTCAGGACCCACCTGGTCGAAGCGTACATAGCGTTGTCATTCTGGTCGCGAACGTGTATGTACATACTGGTTGATGTAGAGGCGCGCACGTGTCATAGTAGAGGCGCGCAAGTAGCATGTACACGTATGTACAGCGGCCAGTGTGCAAGAAAGAAAATACGACCACGTACATATATACGGGTAGGGTCTCGAACGCCTACTCGCGCATACGTACGGCCATGGCTCGTGTACATGGCTGGGTCGGAACGGAGAAACAACATCGTCGTCGTGTTCGTGGGAAGCCAACCGGCTGGGTCAGAATGGAATGCGTCGTCGTGTTCATCAGGAGGGCTTGGACGGAACATCCGATGGAAACGAGGCCTGGCGTACCGCAGAATGGAGGAAACGGCCCTGTGTTCGACCGGCCACGGTCGAAATGGGATCCTGTTCATCGAGAGGGGTCTGGCGTACCGCAAAGCGGAGGAAACGGACCTCCTACGGTCGAAACGGGGGTCCTGTTGATCAGGAGTGGTGTGGCTACCACAAAACGGAGGAAACGGACTTGTGTTGAAGCGCTACTATCGAAACGGGGGTCCTGTTCATCGGGAGGGGTGTGGCGTACCGCAAAACAGGACTCCATGGGATACTGTTCATCTCCACCGTCGACCCCCTCCAGCCTCACTACAGGAATCAGGTAATTTGCCGTCTGTGGATTACAGTCGGCAAAGGCCTAAAAACAGACGGCAAAGTCAGACGGCAAAGATTAGCCGGCAAAGAATTCTTTACCGTCAGCATTTCATCGGGAAGACGGCAAAATCTTTGCCGTCAGCAAAACTTCATCCTTGCCGTCAACAAAATAATAGCATACGGCAAAGAAAGGCAGCTTTGCCGCCAGCCAGACTCTGTCTTTGCCGTCTGCCTCATACACCCCAGACGGCAAAGAAAATTATTTAATTTAAAAATATGAACCACCAGTCGAGGTGCAGAGGTCGCAGTTGCTCGATGGCGTAGACAAAAAAAATCACAGCGATTTCACTATCTACAGTTCAAGAATGTATGACAACAGAACAGACTTTACAAGACATGAATACTCTATTTGCACAATATACCCATCATCAGAATATTTACACAGAAATACACTATTTACAATATGAAGCTCCCCATTTACATGACGAACAAATGAACGAATAAGCACACGTAAAAACAGAAATATTTCACAAAAAAGGACACACTGGCCCTTGCCAGCGGCTAGATCCGAGCGTGAGCGCCGAGCTCAAGGCAGCCGATGGTGGTCTTGGGCGAATTTTACCATGGCAGAGGGGCAGATGGATGGCGAGGGAGACGGAAGGAGAAAGGGGTGCTGCAGGGTAGCTCCGGCGAGCTCTTGACGAAGCTGCTGCACGGCCAGGTCGAAGGCGGCGATGATTGATGGGCAGGGGAGCTCGAGATCGGGAGGAAGCATGGGGTCGCGGTCAGGGAGGATCCCGTGGCGGGGAGAAGAAGGAGGATCTAGCGACGGCCTCCTGCTCGCGCGGCGGCGAGCTCTTGCAGGGCAGCCGGATCGAAGGGCAGCGACGTTTGACGAAAAGAAGAGCTCGGGGGGAGGCGTGGGGTCGCGGCAGGGAGGATGAGGAGGACTCCGCGGCGAGGAGGAGGGAGAGGATGCCGCGGTGGCCCCCTGCTCCAGCGGCGTCGAGCTCTTGTGGTGCGGCTGGATCGAAGGACGACGGCAGTTGACGAGCTGGGGAGCTTGAGATAGGGAGGAGGCGCGAGGTCGCGGGCACGGAGGAGGAGGAGGATCCCGCGGCGAGGAGGAGGTGGAAGATCACGCAGTGGCCTCCATCTCAGGCGGCGGCGAGGTGGGGTCGACCAGTGCGGCGGCGAGGTAGATCGAGAGAAGGGAGGGGGAGGCAGAGGAGGAAGGTATCGAGGGAGAGATGGGGTCGGGTTGGGACAGAGAGATCGTGAAGGGGATAAGGGAGAGATGGGGTCGGGTTGGGAGAGAGAGTGGTGGGGTCGGTGCGGGTTGGGAGAGAGAGTGGTGCGGTCGGCGTGGGACAGAGAGAGATCGGGGTGTGTGTGGAGCAGATGATGCCATGTCATCGATTTGTGGGTTTGATCCGCGTGGTGTGTTTTCTGCTTTGCCGTCTGTAAATAAAACACTAACGGCAAAGACATACTTTGCCGTCTTCAATTTTTTTAGAGACGGCAAAGACATAATTTGTCGTCTGCTTTTTTCTCACAGCCGGCAAAGGCATTCTTTGCCGTCTGTAAAAAAACAGCAGACGGCAAATTATATCTTCGCCCTCTGTAAAAAAAAGCAGACGGCAAATTATGTCTTCGCCGTCTGTAAAAAAAAAGTAGACGGCAAAATATGTCTTTGCCGTCAGTCATTCTTTGCCGTCAGCAGCTAGCGGCAAAAGTGGTCTTTGCCGTCTGCCCCGACGAAATGCTGACGGCAAAGAGCAGTACTGACGGCAAATCTCATGTTTCCTGTAGTGCCTCCACGGGCTACTACGGGCTACTGTTCATCCACCGCCAACCTCCTCCAGCCTCCACCTGTGACTGTTCATCCACGGGCTCCTGTTCATCCAGCCTCCACCGCGCGCTACTCCACCGGCTACTGTTCAACCAGCCCTCTCCACGGGCTCCTGTTCAACCACCCTCCACGGGCTACTGTTCATCCAGCCCTCCACCATCTACTGTTCATCCAGCCCTCCACGGGGTGGTCCTATTCATCCTTCCCTCCACAGGGTCCTATTCATCCAGCCCAACCGGCTCGATCGATCGGGGTCCTATTCATCTAGAGGCAACACCACGGGTTCCTCGTTCATCCACCCACACCAGGAACTGTTCATCAAACCTCCCAGCAACGCTCACTGTTCATCCAGAGGCAACACCATGGGGTCCTGTTCATCCACCCCCACTGGGAACTGTTCATCCAAACCCCCCCAGCAATGCTCACTATTCATCCAGAGGTAGCATCGATTGGCTTCAGTTAGCAGCAGTAGCCATCGATCGATCGCTCGGGTTCAGTTAACAACCATCGATCGATTGCTCGGGTTCAGTAGCGCGTAGCCTGTAATGCAATCGCTCGGGTTCAGTTAGAGCCCAATGCCTCGCTCGGGTTCAGTTAGAGCCCAATGCCTCGCACCCACGTGCGTGCGTGTACGAGAGAAACGCGCATCGCTCGGCCCCGACCACCCACCGTAACTGGGAACACCCTAATATTTTCCACGCCCTCGCTTCTACCACGGTTTTTTCCGTCATGGACGGCCCAAAGAATGTCATGCAGCTACGTCGTCGGCCCGCCCAGGACGAAAATCCCATTTTCTGTCATGATTTTATGTCATAGAAGTAGGACCCCACCACATCTATGATGATATCGGGTTTTGTCACAATTATTGTCATAGAAGTGTCATAAGTATGATAGAACAAAATTTCATTCGGCCCAAAATGTCATGGATGTGTCTTTTTTTGTCATGCTAGGGCGCGCCATAGAGAGGGCCGGCCCTCCCCTCCTCCACTCCTTTATATACGGGGGAGGGGGACTACTAGGAAAATGCTTATAGGTAGAAGTTTACCAGTAGCGCCTGTTTTTGACCCCACGCTACTGGTATTTACCAGTAACCCTGGGTAGAAAACACGCTACTACTATTAAATAACAGCAGCGTTTGTTAACTTGGGCCGCACTGCTGTTACATGGGCCGCAGGGCAAAAACGGTAGCCCACTTACCTGCAGCGTTTGTTTCGAACGGGCGCTACAGCTGGTGGGCTTAGCAGTAGCGCCGGCCTCTACCCAGCGCTACTACTAGGGGAAAAGAAAACCTGCCCGAGCACCCCCCGCACCCCTCACTCTCACAATCGATCCCCTCCGATGACGCCGCCGCGGTTAGGGTTCATCCCCGGCCGCCTCACCCCCGTCGACGGCGCCGTGCGCCGCCACCATGCGCGGTCGCCTCTCGCCTCCTCCGACGCTCCAGCCCCGTAAGTCCCCCTTGATCTCCTCCTCCCTGCGCGCGCCACCACTAGCTAGGCTCCAATCGATTCGCCGCGGCGGCTTGCCATGTTTTGGGATTTTACATGGGGAAAGGGATTTAGGGATTGCACGGTGAAACCCATGTGGCTTGTTTCCTCGCGTGATTAGGGAGAGAGTAGATAGAGAGGGGTTAGGTGAGACAAGTAGAGGCTTTTTGCTGCTCACCGAAGCTTGGGTTTCAATTCTTGATTAGCAGTTTAGCAAATATAATTGAAACTTGGGTTTCAATTCTTGGCTGCTGTCCCTAGAGCAGTGGCGGCGGCAGCGGTGCCTAGTGTTCTAGGGTTTAGAGAGGGTTCTTTCCTAACACTAGGGTTATGTTGTGAATGCTCCTCCTTTCATCTGAATGATGTTGATTGTGCCAGTTCTTCTTAAAGGTCTAAATGTTTGTATCCTCGTGATGGGCTACCCTATGTGTGAATTTGATCCACTAGCTTCTTTGTTGATGCATATAAAGATATGACCAAGAAGCCATCATTGTTATGTGGTTTCATGGAAAAATCAATGCTTGATTCGATACTCTTTCAGGTTGAAGAGAGTGTCTGTATGTGGTGATGCTCAATTTGTCAAGTTGTTTTGGTGCGCACTTGAATATATGCTAACACCCGTTTCGAAAAAATGCTAACTGATCTGTCTCATGTCCTTCTTTTCTTGAATGAGAAAACTGACTTTGTTGTGTTAATTAGGACAGTTGATGCTATCTTTTGTCTGTGTGTGCGATTGTTCTTCCCTTGTATTACCTCTTAGTCTGGTGCTTATATTTTGAAGTAGAAAATGTTGGCTACATTTTCACCCACTTGTGAATTCTATATTAGGCTCTGTTTGGGTTATTAGGCTCTGTTTGGGTTACATGATCTCTATTAGGTTATTTTCTGAACTGAACTACAATTTAGTTGTTATTTTGCTTGCCATGTGAACCTCATGTGTATTCTCTATGATGTGTATATTATTCAAAACCTGATGTGTATATTGAAAACTTTATATTTAATTTTTGGATCGTTAATCCTCTAATCATATTGCTTTAGGGAAATGACGCCACCACCACCACCACCATGCCGACGGTGCAAGTCAAGGTGCACTAGCAGCCTTGCAACTGGCACGCTGTTTGACATCTACTACCAGTCGAGTTTTCTTCATGCGGCGGTAATAAATTATATGAAACTAGTAACCACTATTTTGTTTTTAGTGTTATTGGCATTAATGCATCGTGTATATATCATTTTGCTTTTTGCACACAGATCGTCCCATGCAATGTGAGGTCAGAATTCAACAAGCGGACCGGAGACTCTGTGACCTTTGAGGCTCCTGGGGGCCCCTAAACTATGGAGGTCGAGAAAGGACGAAATATGACACAGGTGGGAGGAGATGGGTGGGTCTGTTTGATCGCCCACATGCATATCACCGGTGGTGAGTTGATCAGCTTCTCCTTTAGAGCAGAAAGACCCAAGTTGGTCGTGATTTATGTCAACAAAGTAGAATATGATGATGACGACCCACTTGGTGAAGCCATCGTTGCTCAAAGAATGAGGTTGAGCGAGGAGGAGGTGTGAAACCTATGGGACATCATTCCGCCACGTGCTGACTTCGTCGGGGTGCCATTCGTGACCCGCCTGACAAGTACCATGGTTGATCGGCATGTCATGATCTTATATGCTTAGTGAATCTTATATGCTTAGTGAATCCAATGATATATATGCTTTATTGTTATACTTAGTGTAGAAATGTAGTACTGTCTTTTGATAGTGTAGAATGTGTGAGGCTACTTATTAATTGATATGTTTTTCTTATTCAGAAATTGCCAAAGAGCCTATCTGTGAGTTTTGGTATCAAGCCTGATGAAGAAGGCTCTACTGGAATACGCCTTACCGCGAGGGGCTCCATCACGACTTGTGCGTACGGCGTGGACACGGACGGTCGAACACACTTCAACTCGGTTGGGTGGAAGAGCTTCCTCGTCGGCAAGAATCTTCATGTTGGACAGGCAATCCTAATTACTATCAGGAACACCCACCGCCCAGGCTTGAGGATGATGGTCGTCATCGATATCATCTAGAACTACATATGCTTGTGAGATCTATCCATGCATGCGTGTGGATGCTGAACCATATATATGCTAGTATGACTACCTAGTAGACTTATCAACTATGATGTATCCATGCATTGTTGACTACTATACATGAGTTTGTGAGATTGTGTGGTTATATTAAATGTGGTATTTGTCATTAATGCTTGTGAGATCACTACTAGGGAAAACCCTAGCAGTAGCGCTGGTTTTGTGCTCACTCGTAGCGCGGGTAGGCGCGCTACTAATAAGGCGCTACAGCTATTGCTTAGCAGTAACGCATGCCGCACGCGCTACTGCTAGGACAAATAGCTGCAACGCTTGTTCACTCCCACGCTGCTGCTAATGTAACTACTGGCACCGTGTTTTCTTTCCATCGCTACTAGTATTGTTTTTTTATTTTTTTATTTTTAGTGTATTTATGCGCCATCGTACAAATATTGGTACAATACCAGTTATGAGGTTTACATCATTATGTCCATAACAGTGTGTCAAATGAAGGTGGATTAGGTTCAAGTGGAGGCAATATGTGGTGCATGTCAAAAGTATACTACTAATCCAAACTTGATCTAGTTTGGACTAGTAGTACTTTCGATGTGCACCACATGTTGCCTCCACTTGAATCTAATCCGCCAGCACAAGCTATTTAATCATCATCATAATCATTAGCACCAACAATATTTATTTAATCACCACTAACACTAGCTAATAATAATCATCAGTCATTACCACCAACACTAGCTATTTTATCATCATAGTAATAGTGTAGCACATCATCATCCTCAAACTCATTTCTAGCTAATCACTCCTGCTGCTCTCTCTTAGGTAAAACAACATAAAACATGTGTAGCTCTCCTCCTTGATCAAGTTGGAGCATGCAGATGAACCTGTCTCCTAATTTTTGGTAGCACATCTATTTGCTGCCCCCTAGTACTTGTCTGCGCTCCCCCATCACATATCTGGTCCAGTCTTGCACTATTAAGCATTCATCACTGATCTTGAATGCACTAAAGTAACATTTAGGATATTTTGGCCGTAAGCTAATAATACTCATGGTACCTTTAGTCTCAATCCCATAAGGCACAACATTCATCGGGAGTCCCTGTTGAAGAACATCGTATGGTCACATACTTAGCAATGAAGTTTAGCTTCACAAACAATGTATGGAAAAGATGCACTGAGGACAAATAGTAAAAATCTTACCATCCTTCCTAAATAGATGTGACCGTAGTTCATGACGAACACTATTGGTCACACGTTTTCAGTACTAAGATTTCTAAGTCCAGGAAGAAAATTTGTCTTGACGGTATCAAGATCCTCAAGCCATGAAACATAATGACTTAGCTCCTCGCAGTTTAGTTCAGCCCCGGGACAGTAGTAGGTCCTGTCTACCAAGCGCTGGACATGTTTGCTTGCACCGAAATAAGCTGACAATACAAATTAGTTGTCAACTATTTTTGAATAAACAATATCAGAGACATAAATATGGTTGAGAAACTTACATTTTGGTGTAACTAGAGGCGTCTGCACATCGACCCAGATGTTGGTATTAACTTCAATATCATCTTCCGGACGAATATCAAAGGTGATAACCATATCAGGCTGAAATGCATAAGTCTTGCATAGTGCTCGCCATGTTTTGCATCCAAAATAGGTGTAGTCGTCTGAATTGTATAATTTTGCATGGAAAATATAACCATGCTCGGTCTTCAAATAAACTTTCTTTACCTCCATAGTATGACTGAAACCTATCTTATCCAATACAAAAACTCGTGCAATGCAGATGATACGCTAGTAGAATAGTAAAAAAATAAGTTCAAGCAAATGAAGCAGATGTCATGCTTAATTACGAAAAAAGACTTGTCGTTGTGACTTACTGTATCCACTTCAAAGTTCTCGTCCAGCTTGATGCTGAAGCGCCTATCATCATCTAGGAAGATTCCATCGCACAGGCCGCGCTCGTCTTTGCAGTATTTGCAAATACCGAAATCCTTTTTGTCGTCAGACATTTCCTATGTTCATAGTTAAAACATTAATTGAAAATCGATAGAAGACAACTACCAGGATACTCAACACACAAATCTGGGGCACTCGATATTTCCTACATATTCTGGCAAAACTCATGCCAAAATTCATGGAAAAATCCGGCATGACCTTTGCTAAAATAGGATATATCGAGCGCCTGAAATTTGCCGGAACGGAAATGAATCAACACTCCGGCAAAACATAGGCCACTCGGAGGTGTAACCTGCAAATATGACCGGCCACTTGGATATTGAGCAACACAAGATATACATTTCAAAATATCTTATGAGACTCAAATTAGCTTGCATTCAATAAGCAAAAGTAAATCATCTCATGGGTCCGTACATCGTCGAATATTATCACTAATACATCCCGAATAGTGTCATACATATAACATCACTAGTACAACTAAAACCCTAGCACACGACGGGTATCGGCGTGGGCGGTGGACACCCACAGAGAAGGAACCATCACGGGATCATAGCTCCAGTGAGATCCCTGGAGAACCTGTGCTCCAACGCAAACAAGTAGCAACGGACGTGCGTGTCCTCCTCACTGACACGGTGACGCACCACCTCCGCGGAGTCCTCGAGCCTCTGGACCGTCACTGGCCCATGCGACCGCCACCAAAGAAGGTTCGGGTCAACGATAGGCTGGCTCCTCACCAACCTGCGCCCCCCGGTAGGTAGCGCCTCCCAGTACCACCCCGGCGGAGCCCAGTCCCGGACATGGCCCATCTGGTCAAGCAGGTGTCGTCCTCCGCCGACTCGACGATGAGGATGCGGGATAGGCATCGTCCACGTCGATGTGGGAAAATTGCTTTAACTAAAAAAATAGCAACAAGTTCTTACTAACTAGTTCTATCAATTCAACTAGTTCTTACTAAAAATAAACTTACTATAAATAAAAATATTCTAGTACCTAATTAGTACCTAGTTCTTACTAACTAATTAGTACCTAAGAACTACTGCCCTAATGACCATCTAATTTGATGAACCTATAGGGGTGGAAAGTGGTAGCGGATATTCCAATTATCCAACTATAAAGTGAAATAAGTGGTCAAATTTTACTCGTTTTATGATTCATCTTAGAAATCTGATTTGTTTCCACCCTTACATGAACCCTAACTCATTTGAGCCGCATCCGCATCCGATTCGTTTCCACCCTAACTAATTTGATGGACGTAGAAACCCTAGGCAGAGGTAGGGGAGAGGGAGGAGCAGGCGTGCTCACCTCGGGTGCCTGCGACGAGGGAGGGGCAGGCGGCGTCGAGGTCGTGGTCGGGGCTCCGGGGCGGCGTTGAGGTCGGGGAGGGGGGTGGGGGCGGCGTCCGGGGCGGCGTTGAGGTCGGGGTCGGGGGCGGTGTCCCGGGCGGCGTTGAGGTCGGGGGTGAGGCCGGCGTTGAATCTGGGGTCGGGGGCGGCATGGGGAGAGCGCGCGGCGGCCAAGGGGCGGCGGCGGTGAGGAGACGGCGGCGAGGGCGAGGGACGATTTGGGGAAGAATTGGTGGCCGGGGGGCGGGGTGGGGGGAAACCGTTGTTTAAGTGAAACGTAACGGTGGTGCGTTTCCGGAAACACGCTATAGCTAAGTTAGCTATAGCGTGTTTACTGAAACCCGCTACTGCTATTCCTTTCTCCTTTTCCCCCTTTTTCTTTTATTTTTCTTTACATTTTAGTTTTTCCCTTTCTCCTTTTTCTATTTCTTTCATTTTCATTTACTTTTCTACTTGTTTTTCACTTTATTTTATTTCCGTTAGCAGCAGCGCTTTACACGCAAGCACGCTGCAGCTAAGGAGATTAGCAGTAGTGCTGGGCCATTATACGCGCTACTGCTAGGTTGGGCTAGCCATGTGCGCCCAGTTCAAACGTAGCAGCAGCGCTTTTCGCTAGTACGCGCTACTGCTAAAGTCATAGCAGTAGCGCGGTTTATTTACGCGCACTGCTGCTATGATTTTGTACAGCGCTACTGGTAAAATTCTGTGTATAGGCTTTTCCCTAGTAGTGGATGGTTCTGTGAACTTAGTTTATTTACAGTGGACTTGTCTTGATTTCCATGAATATTGCCTCTGACTCTTTTTTTATTTTTAATTTCTATTTACCTAGTTGTAGCGCGGGGAGAAAATAGGGCGCTACTACTATGTGATCATAGTAGTAGCGTTGGTAGAGAAAGAGTCGCTACTACTAAGTATTTTAGCTACAACGCTTGTTTAGAAACACGCTACTGCTAAATAATAGCTGTAGTGCCCAAGCAGTAGCGCGGATCCCCACGCTACCGCTATGTAAAAAACCAGCGCCACTAGTAAGGTTTTCTCTAGTAGTGCAAGTTGATCTCTTAGCCGTGTGCGGTACCCCCCTCCACAGATTTCCACCTCGGTCATATTGTCGTAGTGCTTAGGCGAAGCCCTGCGTCGGTAACTTTATCAGCACCGTCAACACGCCGTCGTGCTGACGAAACTCTCCCTCGGCCTTAGCCGGATCTAGAGTTCGAGGGACATCACCGAGCTGAACGTGTGTAGATCGCAGAGGTGCCGTTCGTTCGGTACTTGATCGGTTGGATTGCGAAGACGTTCGACTACATCAACTGCGAGTACAAGTGAAGGCGAGAAAAAGATTGGGAAGCGACCAGCTAGAGAGCGACAACAGTCATGAACATGCATTAAAATTAATCAACACCGAATGCAAGCATGAGTAGGATATAATCCACCATGAACATAAATATCGTGGAGGCTATGTTGATTTTTTCAACTACATGCGTGAACATGTGCCAAGTCAAGCCACTCGAATCGTTCAAAAGAGGATACCACCCTATCATACCACATCACAACCATTTTAATAGCACGTTGGCATGCAAGGTAAACCATTATAAGCTCCTAGCTAATTAAGCATGGAATAAGCAACTATAATCTCTAATTGTCATTGCAAACATGTTTCTTTCATAATAGGCTGAATTAGGAATGATGAACTAATCATATTTACAAAAACAAGAGAGGTCGAGTTCATACCAGCTTTTCTCATCTCAATAAGTTCATCATATAATCATCATTATTGCATTTCACTTGCACGACCGAATAGTGTGGATAATAATAATAGTGCACGTGCATTGGACTAAGCTGGAATCTGCAAGCATTCAATTCAAGAGAGAAGACAAGGTAATATGGGCTCTTGGTTAGATCAACAATAATGCATAAGAGAGCCACTCAACATTTTCATTATGGTCTTCTCCTCTCGACCCCCAAAGGAAAGAAAAGAAACAATACTATTTACACGGTAAAGCTCCCAACAAGAAAAAGAAGAACGATAAATCTTTTTGGGTTATCTTTTAATTATTACTACTACAGCATGAAAAGTAAACTAACTAAAAGCTACAACTAAATTTTTTGTTTTTTCTTAAGGTTTATCAAACACACAAGAAGAAAGCATAAAAAGGGAAATAAATTAGCATGGACATTACAATGAAAAAGTATGAGCACCGATAACTAGCATGAGTGTGTGAACATGAATGTAATGTCGGTGAGAAATACGTACTCCCACTAGTAGAAAAGGGCCATTTGTCCCGGTTCTAGAGGGCCTTTAGTCCCGGTTCTGGAACCGGGACTAAAGGTCGTTACTGAAGCCTCCCCCTTTAGTCCTAAAGGCCATCCATGTGGCCGCTGTCTGGAGCTCCACCTTTAGTCCCGGTTGGTAACACCAACCGGGACTACATGTATTTTTTCCGTAATTGTTTTTTTTTTTAATTGATTTTCGAATTTCTGAATTATTTTCGAATTTAATCTCTAATCACCCCTCATCATTGCTCTATTTAACCTCTAATGTCTAATCACCCCTCATCATTCCAAATTATCTAACTTCCTGGCCGGTCACCCATCCTCTCACTACTCCAGCCTGAGCATGCTTAACTTCCGGGTTCTATTCCCCCTCGTTTCCAAGTCTCCACTTGTTGTTTTCCTGACAATAGTAAGATGTCAATCCTATTAACCCTCAGGAGTTTAGCTTGAGCATGAAGTCACACGTTTCACTGTTTGAGTTTGAAACTATTATTGTAAAAAATAATAATTATTTAGTAACACTAATATTTCTTAAATAAGTAATTTGACCACAGTTCGACCAGATTTGACCAAAATTCAAAAAATTGAAATAATTATTTAGTAACACTAATATTCTTGAATAATTATGTAGTAACACTAATATTCTTGAATAAGTAGTTTGACCACAGTTGGACCAGATTTGACCAAAATTCAAAAATACTGTAATAATTATTTAGTAACACTAATATTCTTGAATAATTATTTATTAAGACTAATACTTCTTGAATATTAGTTTGACCAAAGTATGACCAGATTTAACCAAAATTAAAAAAAACTAAAATTTGAGCCTAACTTTTTTGCTTTTAGAATTTGAGGATTCTAAAAATTTGCAAACAGGCCATAGGCCGTCAAAATCGGATGCGGATTTTCGTGCTGAACATTTCCATATATTATACGTTTTTTTCGACATCGTATGCAAAAGTTTTAGCCGTTTTACTTTTTCATGACACTATTTTTGCAAAACATGTCCAAATTTAAGTTTTTAAATTTTCCTAACTAGTAGATGTAGTAATATAACTACATCTCGAAGAATTTTATTTTTTGAAGTTTTTATCATTTTCTTTTGCTTTTTACAAAACTGAAAAGGCGATCCAGGGGGTAGAGTTTGAAAATGGGACCTTTAGTACCGGTTTGAGACACGAACCGGGACTAAAGGGCATTGCACCCTTTAGTCCCGGTTCGTGTCTCAAACCGGGACTAAAGGTCTAATCTTTAGTCCCGGTTTGAGATACGAACCGGGACTAAAGTGCATCGCACCCTTTAGTCCCGGTTCGTGTCTCAAACCGGGACTAAAGGGCTCATTTGAACAAGGATTAATGCCTTTAGCCGCACGAACCGGGACCAATACTCACATTAGTCCCGGTTCATGACTGAACCGGGACTAATGGGCTTATCTGGCTCGAACGAAAGCCCTGTTTTCTACTAGTGGCCCCCAAGCTTTGACTTTTGGCCTAAGTTGGTCTCCTGCCACAGTTGGCCTGGTGGATATCCAAAGTTTTAGTTGGGGTCATACTGTGATGCAGCAGCTATTGCCTCATGAACTGCCGCTTGGAGGCGAGCTGTCTCTGTCCTCCTCTTATACTCGTTCGCCTCCTCCCTAGTTATAACAAATCTCCCCTTTGCCTGAAAGTCAAAGAAAGCGGGAGCAGGGACAGCGACGTGATAGGTGTGTCGTCTGTCAAAGATTAGTCGGTACTGGAGGGACAGGTCATTCCTCTCAACAAACTGATGATGAACCATAGCATTATAATCTAGATAAGAGGGAGGCAACTCAATATCATCTCCCCGTATGGGTATCTCAAGAAAGTTAGCTATACGAGTTGCATAAATTCCACCAAAGAAATCTCCACGAATACTATTATTATGCAACCTACGTGCAACAATAGCCCCCAAGTTTTATTGTTTATCTCCTAAAATAGCGCTCCTGAGAACGCTAAGATCAGGTACACACATGTGCATGCTTCATCTTTACCATTTATGCACCTTCCTATGAAGAGAGCAAAATAAGGTATAGCGGGAAAATGAATGCTCCCTATGGTGGCTTGTGTTACAACTCTAGATTCCCCCACAGTTATACTAGCAAGACAATCTCTATATTCAGATTTGCGAGGTTCACTAACATTACCCCATTGTGGTAGTTTACAAGCAGTGTTAAAATCCTCTAAGTCCATGGTATAAGATTTATCATAAAGATCAAACAGGACAGTTTGAGAATTGCGTGACGATGAAAATTCAAACCTTCTCAAAAAGGAATCAGTGAGGTAGTGGTACTGACGGCACTTATTTGCCATGAAGCTCTCAAGATCGGCATTATGCACATATGCTTCAAATTCCTCCTTGATTCTTGCTCGAACCATGAAGTCCTCTGACGGCCATTCACAAGGCCGGACTTGAGCGTCCCTTGGTGGTTCATCGTCCGCATCGCGTATTGCGGGTCTGGGTTCTTGCTTCCTTGAAGAACCACCTTGGTACATTTTCCTAAACATATTTCTTCCTCTTAAAAATTTCTGAAATTTTTAGTAACTCAAAATAAAAGTGGACCAAACTCAACAAAATTGATAGCAATTAATCCTACAAGTGCCTAGAGGATATATCATGCATTAAAACTACTTTTGACCATATAAATTTGACATGCAAGCTCAAGAACATGGTCACCTAAGCATAAAAAAATTTCAATGAATAAAGCACTAGAACAAAAACTATTTGGACCATTGGAGGAGTCACATACCAAAGAACAATCCCCCAAAGCAGTTTTGTGAATGGAGCTTTGAACAAGGAGATCAAAAATGGCAGCAAGATGGGCTAGAACACGTGCTTGAGCTGTTTGGTGATTTTTTTGGGAGGAAGAAGGAGTGTGTGGTGGCTGGAATAAGTGGAGGGGACCCACGTGGGGTCCATGAGGCAGGGGGTGCACCCTCCACCCTCGCGGGCACGTGGCTGCTCCCCCTGTTGTATTTTCAGTGCTAGATATTCTCAAATATTCTAGAAAAATCATATTTAATTTTCAGGGCATTTGGAGAACTTTTATTTTTGGGGTATTTTTTATTGCATGGATAATTCAGAAAACAGACAGAAAATACTATTTTTGCTTTATTTAATATAAATAACAGAAAGTAAAACGAGGGTATAGAAAGTTGTGTTTTCTAAATTCATCCATCTCATGCTCATCAAAACGAATCCACTAACAAGGTTGATCAGGTCTTGTTAACAAACTCATTTTGAATAACATGAAACCGAAGAATTTTCGAATAACACTAGGTTACCTCAACGGGGATATGCATGTCCCCAACAATAAGAATATCATATTTCTTCTTGACAGTAGGAAGAGGGAATTCAAAACCTCCAATAGTGATTGTTAAAATTTTTCCAATAGAATTGATTCTGTGGACTTCAGGTTGTTTCCTCGGAAAGTGTACTGTATGCTCATTACCATTAACATGAAAAATGACGTTGCCTTTAGTGCAACCAACAACAGCCCCTGCAGTATTCAAAAAGGGTTTTACAAGAATAGTAGACATACTATCATCCTCGGGAATATCAAGAATAACAAAGTCCGTTAAAATAGTAACGTTTGCAACCACAACAGGCACATCCTCACAAATACCGACATGTATTGTTGGGGATATTACTACTGGGCGTAAACCGGCCAGGAAAGGTCGGGTTATCTTCATCCTTAGTTGATTGTGCTTGAAGCCCATGTAGACAGAAGAGGAAAAGTCCAAGGCCCAGAACCGGTTTAAGGCCTGTATCCGTGAACCAACATTTGTATGAAACTTGTATTGTAAGATAGAAAGAGTGGAGACCGAACCGGACACGTTTATGAGCCGGTCTCGGGACTCTGTAAACCGATGGGCGCCGCCCATGTATATAAGGGGACGACCCGACAGCGGTTTAGGACAACAGATAACAACTCGAGAGCCAGACAAAGCAGATTCGCTCCCTGGCCTTCGAAACGCTAGCAATACCAATCACAACTAGACGTAGGCTTTTACCTTCCTCGAAGGGGCCGAACTAGTATAAAATTCCCCATGTCCCTTTGTCCGGTTTAACCCCTTAAAGCTAACCCGTAGCAATGGCTCCACGACTAAGTCCTTTCACAAGGACATCTGCCATGACAAACCCACGACAGTTGGCGCCCACGGTGGGGCTATCGCACGATGGTTTTGAGTTCTTGAAGGGAAGCTTCGATGGACTTAAGGGATAGGCTGTGCGCCGGATGACGAAGAGTCATTGCGGCAAGCTCTACATCGACAACACAGGATGGGGTCCCGAGGCCGATTCAATCGAATACGGGTACCGGGTCCCCTTTGGTGGGATTCACGTCTTCATCGGCAAGATCGGCGAACCAGACCCCGAGCTGGACATCTACACTGACATCATCGAAATGGCTCGGCGTGCAAGTTCTTCGCCGGTTCAGCCCGAGGCAAGGCATGTTTTCGTGGGTGTCATCCATGGATCGAGGTACGAGGACGGACTGGTGTCCGATGGAGAGACCGTGGTCTATTCTGATGACGCGTCTTCTGGAGAGACCGAATCACTTTACGGGTTGCAAGACGGCCGGATTGAGGAAGGATCCGAGGGCAACAGTATTCCAGATTCCCCCGATCTACCAAACCGGGCCGCCATCTTCATGGCCGGTACACAATTGGCATCTCATTCATCTACCGCCGCAGCAATGCTTTCCGGTTCAACAACGGCCGCACCAGTAGGGGCAGGAAGCTCGGCGCCGCCTCCGGCCCAAGTCTTGTCTGATTTGTTCGATGCTTTGGCAATGTTGATGGCCGCGGAGGTGGATGCAGCAGCCAGGGATTAGCATAATGCGGAGATTGCAAAGGTGAAAGATCAGATAGCCCAGGCTAAAGCGGACCTGGCAACAGAGAATGCTAGGATGGCTACAGAGCGGACTAAACTGGAAGCACGGGCCTACCGGATTAGACCGGATCAGAATGCTTCAGAGGAAGTCATGAGAAGAAGGTATCGATCACGTCTCCTGTCGGTTTATGAGTCGCAGAATCTTTTTAACACACCAGGAGCAGGAGCTGGTAGCCAACCCACACTAAACCGGGTGGGGGCGCCGGGAACAGGAGCGCCGGTTCAACCACGCACGACGGACCCGCCTCACTAGAACAACGTTGTGCCACAGAATGTATCAATGCCGCACAGGCATTATTCCAACCCGTTGGACAACATTGTGGCCGCCGCTTCACACCTGATGGCCCTCCCAACCGACGGCGAGTCACCAGTTGAAGTGGAAGCACGTCGGGCCAGGGATCTCCTTCAAACAGCACAAAATCAACAACAGGCGTATTCACACAGTCGTGAGAGGATTCATTCCACTCCCCGTCCAAGCCGGAGTTATAGCAGACACATGGAGGACGAACCGGCCATGTCCAGTAGTGCACGTCACCGAAATTCACCACGAGGGAACAACCCGGCCGGGGGAGGCGCTAATGCGCAAGATGATGTGGACCATGGCCGCGCACGTCGGGAGGCCTAGTTGGCAGCTCGACACGGAGCACGACAGCATACTCCGGTTCACCCCACGGCCTCTGTGGAGCCAGGAGTAATGTTCAGTTCCTTAGGGGTGCCGTGTTTAACCCCCGCTTTGCGTAATGTGAGACTGCCCAAGGATTTCAAGGGACCTCGTAAGGTACCAAATTACACCGCCGATTTGCAACCAAAGGCATGGGTGGAGAGCTATGAGATGGCAATGGAGATGTTAGATGTGGATGAGGCAGTGTGTGCTAAATATTTCACCATGATGTTGGAAGGAACAGCTCGCACTTGGTTGAAGAGCTTGCCGACAAACTCTGTTGGATCATGGGCCGAATTGAAGCACCAGTTTATCCAGAACTTCAAGGATACGTGTAAGCAGCCGATGTCAATCGTAGATCTGGCTGCTTGTGTCCAAGAGGAAGGGGAGTCCACGACCCATTGGGTCAAACGGGTCTCAACGATTTTGCATTCATCAGATCGTATCAATGCAGACACTGCAGTGTTAACATTAGAGGGCAATTGTCGTTTTAAACCGTTAAAACAGAAGCTGGGAAGGCTCAAACTTCACTGCAATGACATGTCAACACTCATGGCCGCTTTGGTTAAATATGCCGATTCAGATAATACCAAGGATCCGGATTCAGAGGAGGACAAACCGGAGAAAGGTAAGAAGAATAGCAATGCCAAAGGTCAACAACATAATCTGCCAGGCCATGGAAATGGTGGTAAGCGCAAGGCCGACAGTAGCTTGGACTTTGTTGCAAATACCAACGTGCAGGAGAATGGCCAGCGCTGTAAGGGCAAGCATCCCTAGAGGGGTGGAGGTTCAGGCAACAATTTGGAGCGCTTGTTAATTCAGCCCTGTCCAAAGCATGGATCGAAGGAGAAGCCGGCATCACATCTTTGGAAAGACTGTTATATCATGCGGGATTTCAAGAATTCCAATATGTTTCAATATGACAACGGCCCGCCCGGCGGTTCAGGAGGAGGTTTCCACGGGCCGGGTTACGGAGGTGGTGGTTCCGGTTCAGGGTTTCCAGGCAACCAAACCGGACACATCAATCAAGGGCACCAAGGCAACCAGGAAGGTTACAACCATCAGGGGAGTCAGCAACAGCAGCAAAAGTCGGGTTATCAGAGCAATCTCAAACAGCTGAACAGCAGGCAATATCATGTCTTCACTACTAGTTTGTGCAAACGTGATCAGAAGCTTCACAAAAGGGCAGTAAACTCTGTTGAACCGGTAGTACCTCAGTATTTACACTGGTCTGAGCAACCTATTTTGTGGATTAGAGATGATCACCCACCCCGAGTTGATAATCCGGGTCACTTGGCCCTGGTGGTAGCCCCTCAAGTTGGGGGATACAAGTTTACTAAAGTGCTCATGGATGGGGGAAGTAGTATCAATATTTTGTATTATGATACATTCCGCCGTATGGGGTTGACAGATAAGGATCTTAAACCGTCAAATACGGTCTTTCATGGGGTGGTACCTGGTAAGTCTGCATATCCTGTTGGCAAGATAGCTTTGGAGGTAGCTTTTGGAGATGACTATGATTCAAGGTCAGAAACATTGACATTTGAGGTGGTAAAGATCAAAAGTCCGTACCACGCTTTGTTTGGGCGGCCGACTTATGCTAAGTTTATGGCAAGGCCATGTTATGTTTATCTACAGCTTAAAATGCCAGGTCATAAAGGGACCATCACGGTACATGGAAGTCGAAAGATAGCTTTGGAGTGTGAGGAAGGTGATGCGGCTTATACCGAGTCGGTTTGTGCCACGGAAGAGTTGAAATTCTATAAGGAGCAAGTTGATCCGGCAGACATGACCTCTTTGAAAAAGCCAACTACAGAGCATGATATGGCGTTGAAGTTCAAATCGGCCACAGACACTAAGATGGTTGACTTTGTTCCTGGCGATTCATCCAAACAGTTCAGCATCAGCGCTAACCTGAATCCCAAATAGGAAAGCGCGCTCATCGAGTTCATCCATGAGAATCGGGACATCTTTGCATGGAAACCTTCTGACATGCCAGGTGTACCGAGGGAACTCGCTGAGCACACACTCAACATTGATCCTAAGTTCAAACCGGTCCGGCAGTTCCTCTGCCGTTTCAATGAGGAGAGACGTAAGGCTATAGGTGAAGAGGTAGCCCGTCTGTTGGCTGCTGGGTTTATTATCGAAGTTTTTCATCCAGAGTGGTTAGCAAATCCGGTGCTGGTTCTTAAGAAAAACGGCACTTGGCGCATGTGTGTGGACCCCTTTGCTCTCCCTCGCATTGATCAGATAATTGATGCTATGGCGGGTTGTGACCGTTTGTGTTTTCTGGATGCCTACTCTGGTTATCATCAGATCAAAATGGCGGTTAAGGACCAGGAGAAGACAGCTTTCATAACTCCCTTTGGAGCCTTCTGCTATGTTTCCATGCCGTTTGGACTCAAGAGTGCCCAGGCAACTTACCAGCGATGTGTTCAGAATTGCCTTCATAAACAAATTGGGTGCAATGTTCATGCATATGTGGATGATATTGTGGTCAAGTCCAGAAAGGAGGAGACATTGATAGATGATCTACGAGAAACCTTTGACAATCTCCGGGTTTACAAGATGATGCTCAATCCGGAGAAGTGTGTCTTCGGTGTCCTGGCAGGCAAGCTCTTAGGCGTTCTAGTATCAAACAGAGGCATTGAGGCTAATCCAGAAAAGATTGCAGCAATTACATCCTTGGCTAAACTGGCATGTATTAACGATGTTCAACGTCTGGCCGGCCGGATTACAGCCTTGAGCCGGTTTATCAGTCGCCTTGGAGAGAAGGCCATCCCTTTATATCAGATGCTCAAGAAAACAGATAACTTTGTCTGGAGCGAGGCAACTGATAAGGCGTTCGAGGATCTGAAGAGGCAGCTAGCTGAACCGCCCGTGCTTGCAGCGCCGATCGATAAAGAGCCATTATTATTATATGTGGCTGCTAATGCCCGGGCTGTTAGCGTAGCCATTGTGGTAGAGTGCAAGGAGCTTGGCAAGGAATATCCGGTTCAACGGCCGGTTTATTATATCAGCGAGGTGCTCATTGAGTCAAAGCAGAGGTATCCGCATTGGCAGAAGCTGGTATATGGGGTGTTTATGGCGAGCCGGAAGCTTAAACATTATTTTCAGGGCCATCCTATCACAGTGGTCAGTTCAGCTCCTCTGGGCGACATCATTCAAAACAAAGAAGCAACTGGCCGGATTGCCAAGTGGGCTATTGAGCTTGGACCTCATGGGCTCAAATATATACCCCGCATAGCGATCAAATCCCAAGCACTCGTGGATTTCATCAATGATTGGACGGAGTTACAGGCACCTGAAGAGAAACCAGATAATACATATTGGACTATTCATTTTGATGGATCAAGACAGTTGGAGGGCTCAGTGGCTGGAGTCATACTAACTTCCCCACGAGGTGACAAGTTTTGTTATGTCCTCCGTTTAATGTTCCCTTGTACTAACAATGCAGCTGAATATGAGGCTTTGCTCCACAGTCTTCGGATGGCTAAGGAGATGAATTTGAGCCAGGTTAAGTGCTTCGGCGATTCAGATCTAGTGGCTCAGCAGGTGTCTGGCACTTGGGATTCTAAGGACCCACTCATGGCTGCATATCGGCGAGAGGTGGACGCAGTGGCTAGTCACTTTAAAGGTTATCAGGTGGACCATATAGACCGGTGGAAGAATGAAGCGGCAGACGCTTTAAGTCATCTTGGTTCCCAACCTAAACCGGTCCCGCCCAAGGTCTTTCTTGATGTGTTGCACAATCCGTCAGTCAAAGTACCAACCGAAGAAGATTTGGCTATTCCTGATCCGGAGGCTCAGTTGGCGGCCGCTCTGCATGCCATAGCATATTGGACGATCCCATATCTGGATTACATGAACCGGGGCGAGTTACCAGATGATGAAACGTTGGCTCGATAGATAATCCTGCGTTCCAAGTCCATGACCATACTCAACGGGGAGTTACATCGTTACAGTGTTTCAGGAGCAATTCAGCGTTGTGTTTCTCCTCAAGAAGGTTGTGAGATTTTGCGAGAAATCCATGAAGGGGATTGCGGTCACCACGCCGGTTCAAAGTCGTTGGTTGCCAAAGCTTTTCTCCATGGTTTTACTGGTTGACGGCACATGCTGATGTGGAGGATTTAGTCAAAAGATGTGATGGATGTCAAAAATTTGCCCGCCGTGCGCATGTTCCGGCTCAAGAGTTGCGGATGATTCCAATTACATGGCCGTTTGCAACTTTTGGGCTTCATATGGTTGGACCCTTCAAGCGTTCTAAGGACAAAAAGACCCACCTATTGGTAGGAGTTGATAAATTCACTAAATGGGTGGAGGCAGAGCCAGTCAGCAAGTGTGATGCAGCCACGGCGGTTCAGTTCATCAAGAAGGTGATATTCCGGTTTGTTTTTCCACACAGCATTATAACAGATAATGGTACTAATCTGTCAAAAGGGGAGATGGAAGAATTCTGTCAACGTGAGCACATCCGACTTGATCTAGCGTCGGTGGCTCACCCCCAATCTAATGGTCAAGCAGAAAGGGCAAATCAAGAAATTCTACGGGGTATCAAACCAAGGCTTATGGTTCCCTTAAAGCGGACGCCGGGTTGTTGGGTTGAGGAGCTACCTTCTGTGTTATGGAGCATCAACACCACACCCAATAGGTCTACAGGTTACACACCTTTCTTCATGGTTTATGGAGCTAAGGCGGTTCTTCCTAGTGACATCCGTCATGATTCGCCCCGTGTGGCAGCTTATGTTGAAGCTGATAATGAGAAAGCACGTCAGGATTCACTGGACCTGTTGGATGAAGAGCGTGATCTTGCAGCAGCACGATCGGCGATTTATCAACAAGATCTCTGACGTTATCACAGCCGCCGGGTTAAAACCAGAACCTTTCAAGAAGGTGATTTGGTGCTCCGGCTCATCCAGGATCAGACTAATATTCACAAGTTATCCCCACCTTGGGAAGGACCCTTTGTGGTCAGCAAAAATCTGCACAAAGATCTTACTACCTCATTGATGTTCGAGAGCATAAAGACTCACGTCAATCGGAGGAGGAGACCAAGCGGCCATGGAACATAGCTCTCCTTCGGCCTTACTGTACTTGAAGCCATAGGCTCTTCATCTGTACATATTTATGACAGTGTATATATCACATAATAAACCGGAGCCTCCGTTTTAAGAGGGGTATCTGTTCTTTTTTATATCCTGTGTGTGCTTTTACAAGTTAACTGACAAAGCGGAGTTTTTGTTAATCCGGCTTTAGCAGCTGCAGAGATACAAAGAAAATCACTAGGGGGCTAGGTCATATTTGAACTACAGCTACACCTCTTGATTGGTTTTTAAACCACGAAGGGATATCACTAGGGGGCTTGGTTGTCCTCACACCATAGCTACACCTCTTGATAGGCATTTAAGCCACAAAGGGAAAAATTTGTGGAGCCAAAGAGAGTATTGTACACAGTACAGACTCAAACATGGGCACACACTGAGCATCGCTCACAAAGTTACTTGGGGGCTCTTTTTGCAAAGCAACAAAGAGTTTGGAAGGACCCTCGTAATTGGCTATCAAGCCACGACTTGGAAGCCTGGTGTATTCACCTAAAAACCCGGGTTAACCTGCCTTCATCAAGTAAGCCACTCCTGTCCAGGTAATCATGGTATGACCCATCGAACGTTTGACAAGTCAATCTTTTACAGACCCTGAACTTGTCACAGTTAAAACGATGATTGGTTAATTGGAGGCCCATCTTAAAAGGCTTTGTTAAATGGTTTAACTCAGAGGCCTGGCAGCCCATGAAAAGCCTCGATTTGGAGCCTGGCAGCTCGTAAAAAGCCTTGCATATTTTCCCGTTTGACTTTTGTTTGTTGAAAATCATAAGTGTTTTTTGATAAACCGGCATCCTTGACCCGGCTTGCTTCTCAACTACAAGTTGTGGGCACATGATCAATTATAAACCGGTGTTCATTGACCCAGTCTGGTTTGCCTAAATCGCCAGTGTTATAAAGAAAATCTGGTGGTTATCCCAGTCCGGTTTAATATATAGACCGGTATTATGAAGATGGAGTTATCAACGTTCCGGATTGGTATTAACACCTTTGCCGTATACATGTTTGGTCAACCAATGAGGTATGTTCTGTACATTACTTTTTGTACAAACACTTGATTATTCATCTAGGTACTATATACTTCTTGGACATCATGGCACGTCTAGCGGTAAACCGCTAGATACTTTTAAGTTGTTGTACCCAGGAGCACAATTCATCATGGGTTATGCATAAATATATCCCAAAGGGCGGCACAGATTGTCACAAAGTATTACGAAACATGCTCGACGACATGGCAGATAAACGGAGTTTCAGCTATACTATTACAGGAAGCTTCAAAGTGGCTCAAACAGTATCATTGTTTTTCATAGTAGCCTTATAAACCGGCGACCGGATCAGGACTCTTCATCGCGACGGTTTGACGGTTGAGGGTCAGTTGGTGTAGGCACTTCTTCATCCCTCCCAGACGCTGGAAATCAGCCGTTGACCAATCAATTCCAGTTAACGCTTGGAACACTGCTTCCTCATGGATAAGATTGGAAGGGTTAATATCAGGGGCGAAAGTGTGCTTACGAATCAGAGGCACAAGTTCTTCGACTTCATGGATGTCGGCCGACTATCTTTTCCCTTCTGCATCATAAAACGGTTGAAAATGCGACAAATTGGTATCATCAGCCAACTTGCTGGCTGCTGGCCGCATCTGTTTGGTCAGCCGCTGAAGATCATCATTGTCGAAGTTTAAACCGTCTTCTTTAACGCCTGGGTATCCTTTGATGATATCCTCTGCTTCAAGGTCTGGAATCCAGGCTTTGGCTCGAATAAGGGCAGTTAAAGCTCCTGCTCTGGCACCTGCTCTCTTCAACTCGGCAATACGGGCTGGTAACATGCCCAACTTCTCAAGGTTTTCCTTAATCAAAGTTGGAGCCGGTTTGTTATAAGCTGCCGTGCTAATAACCCGTTGAGACCCAGAGTATAGTTGTTCAACCAATGTATATGCCGCTTTAAGTTTCATCCTTATATCTGTACCAAGATGAGCGATCTGAGTGCCTGCCAAAGATTTTATCAACATTTTGGTCAGTTATAAGATTCATCGACTGGCGCAACATATATAAGCAGACACTTACCAAAGATAGCAGAGGTCATATCATTGATTTGGCGTTTCAAACCGGCTAGTTCTTCAACCACTGGCTTCAGGGCTGCCTCGGCGTCTATAGCTCTTTTGGTTAAACCGGATTTCTCGGCTTCCCATTCAGCACGTTCTTGGTTGAAGGTTTCTTTCAGCTTTTCCATTCCGGCCTGGGCCTGGGTTAGCTCCTCATTGGCTTTTGCAGCCTCGGCTTGTTGTGACTTCACATTTTCTTGCAAGTTAGAATTTCGGGTATCTTTGTTTTTCAGTTCAGCCTGCAACGTTTAAGGTATGTTAAAAAAACACCATATATCTATGCTAAAGTGCAAAGCGTATAACAAAGTTATGCACTTCATACTTGGGGGCTAATGTCTATTTGCTCTCAAGTACTACACTTTATACAAGTCTCCAGAACAATGCAAGCATTATCCTTGACACTTGGGGGCTAACGTGCGTCTGTTCTAAAATAGATGTGTGGATTAAAAACTGGATTAACTTGCCAAGTTAAACCGACCTTTGGGGGCTATGCTGCAGAAAGTTATCTAATTTTTTTCAAAGATGAGTCTTATCTATTATTAGCGACCTGCCATTGCAAGGATCAATGATGAGATGCTCAAAGTATTACAAAGAACCGGTTTGTGATTAAAAATCATAAAACGGCCCTTGGGGGCTACTTGGGATAGTGTTTCCGCTATAAATCAATATACAAAGGGAGAGGAAGTTACCTCATATCGCTCTTTCATCAAGTTCACCAAACCGGCTTCATAATCCCGGTTTGAGTGCAGACGGTTCAAGAAGCCATAATGAAGCTCATCAGCGTTAAGATGAGCATAGCTTGATAAGTCGCTGCTCCATTTACCTCTATCCCGGGCAGCTTGCTCTTCTTTGGCGCTGTGCTGAGCTAAAATGACGGGATGGCCAGGAGAGCTGTGGCCTATTCCAGTAACAATAACATCATCACCTTGGCCTTCAGGATTTTTGGTGGATGATGTTGGAATTTCAGTGTCTTTCACCGGACTAGCCCGGTTTGGCTCTGCCGGTTCAGTATCGGGTGCGGCAGGCTCAGCATCTGTTGGCTCGTCGGTATGTTGGCCTTCAAGGGGTGGATCATCAAAAGTAGCTTTAGGGTGGGGACCTTTCGGTTCACCAGTCTGTTCCAGTTCACCTCTTGGTTCTTCTTCTTCGGCGACAGGGTCTTATGGCGGATTGGTGACCCGAGCTTTCTTGCTAGGTCTGGCTTTGGCCCTGCAAACAGAATAAAAGAGGATTAACATCCTATTCAAAGGATTTATGGCGCATTGAAAGGAAAGGTTTTTACAACTCACCCGGCCACAGTTTTCAAAGGGGGGAGTTGAGTTGCTGTCGATTCACCAGAAGATGAAGGAGGTGTCATGTGATAATTTGAATCGGACGGATTAAGAGGCTGTCTGAAATAACCTTCCTTGGGGTAAGAATGGTCAGAAGTAGGAGAGACCTCAGACCGGCGCTTCCGAACCGGAGTGTCAGGTAAACCGGTTGAAGTGACCTGTTGGCCACTATGCTGGGTTGTCCGGCGAGCTTCATGCTGTTGAGTCTTCAAAATAAATGTTTGATCCAAGTGAGCAAGAGGATGAGAAAAGCTTACTTTCCAGATTGCTTGGCAAGTTTTTTGTGTTGGCATAGAGTCTGAACCGGAGGAAAGGGTAATTACCTCTACGTCATCCGCTTGACTAGCTTCTGCGTCCTCCCGAGGAAGATCATTGTTAATGAGATGCATGAAAAGAGAGCCAAGTGAGTCAAGTTCTACCTCAACTTCCGGATCATCAGTATCATCATCAAGCTCCATATTAATCCGGTCAGCCATTTTCCGTTTTGACGTCCATTTTACGGCTTTGGTCTTTGGGTGGGATGGCTTGACCGCTTTGTCTCTAGTCGGCTTTGCCGCTTTCTCTGTGGATTTCCGTTTCCAGAAGGGGCCATCACCCTATATATATAGAAGAAGGGTTACAGGTTGTATAAGTTAAAAATATTGGAGATGAAGAGGAAGTGTAATGCTTACAGCAGGCGGTTTGTTCTTGGCATAGAAGGGACTCAGACCGGTTTGACTACAGATCAATTCCGACTCATTCAGAATCTTCTTTACACCTTCAGTGACTTCTTCCTCAGATAATTGGATGTTGCAATGGCGTTGAGGGTCATCAACCTCACCGGTATATTTGCACATTAAACCGGGACGCCGGCTTAGCGACAAGATACTCCAGGATATCCAACAGCGCACAAAGTACACGCCTGTTAAACCGTTTGCCATAAAGGCCCGGAGCTTGGCGAGTTGAGGAGCGTATTTCGCCCTTTCTGAAGAGCTCAGGCGTTGAGGCATGGGGTGAGTATTGGATAGTCTGTGATCACGAAAGCCGGGGTGGGGATTTTCGTCTTCAGGGGAAGTGTCTCTGCAATAAAACCAAGTTTGATTCCATTCCGTTGGGTGGCTATGATGTTTGGCATGAGGAAATTCAACTTCTTTCCGCTTTTGAATCGAGACACCACCAAGTTCTGTGTTCGGGCCATTTACAAACTCTGTGCGCCGGTTTAAGTGAAAGAAATCCCGGAACAGTTCTGCAGTTGGTTTTCTTGTAAATATACTTCACAGAAGACCTGGAAGTTGCATAAGTTGGAAACCGAGTTGGGACCAATATCTTGTGGATGAAGTTGGAAGCTAGCAAGCACATCTCGATAAAACTTTGACCCTGGCGGTTTGAAGCCACGACCTATATGGTCAACAAAGACCACCACCTCGCCCTGCCTTGGGGTTGGAGGATTTTCTGTTCCTGGAACTCGCCATTTGATCTCAGTTTTCTTAGGCAGGGAGCCGATGCTAACCATCTCATTCAACTGAGTCTCAGTAACCCGGGAACGAGCCCAATTGGAGGCAGTGAATTGTTTGGCCATTGCGAAGCAAACAAGCTGAAAATGAAAGGCCGGTTTATAAATTTCGCATGATTATATGCAAGAGACAAGGGAGTAAGAAACATAATGATATGTGAAATGGTATAAACCGGAGACTAGTGCAATAAGAGAAAAAAGTAATACTAGCACAGGATTACTCATACACTGTTAAACCGGAGCATAATTATGAAGGAAAATGCTCCTCCGGTTTATCAGAGGGCTAATGGCATAGACTGCTTATACAAGGTTAAACCGCCTATATTGGTGCAAGGAGAAACAGATCTCACAGGGACATAGAAACAGATCTCACAGTGACATATAAAATTTTCGGATCTAAGATAAGACAGAAAAGCAAAAATAATTGGATCTATAAGGGGTGCAGAACCGAAGCAATTTATGAAGGACTAGATCAGTTCTTTGCGTATAAGGGTTTGTAATGACAATGGTAGGTTAGCTACGGCAAGGGATACGTCAAGCACGAAGTGTCCATCTATAGATTAAAGGCAGAACAGGGAAGAACAGCACTGAAGCACTGATGAACTTTAGAAGAACTGCGAAGAATGTCGAAACCCTAGAACAGATCTGTGGCGGAAAAAGCAGAGAACTTACCGGAGCTGGTGAGGAAGCGGAAAGGTGCCGCAGTATTCTGGTGCGTTCAGGGTGATGCAGCGGCCAGGGTCGGAGAAAAGGCGACGGTCGACGGCGGCGGCGGAGCTCTAGAGGCTGAGCAGCACAAGGAAGACGACGCGAAGAGGCACGAGGGGGAAAAGGTGAAAATGGCCCCTCGGTCCTATTTATAAAGGCAAGGGATAAGTGTCAGGCGCGAAAATCGAGGGGCCAGAAATTTGGAAGTGAGGCGGAGCTGTCGCCTCGATTATCGGAGACCTATTAATGAAGATGTGTCGTACACAGTTTTTAAGCAGATGACGTCACGACGGTTTACCCCGGACCGAGAAGATGATGTCCCGGCGTTTATTAAATTATGAGAAGATGTTGAAGACGAAGTTTTTACTACGGATTGACATGAACCTGTTCAAATCAATCTGGGGCCAGGAGCGAGGCCCATTGGTCCCGGTTCATGCCTGCAACCGAGACCATAGGGGCCAGACGAACGGGGACCAATGGCCCACGAGGCCCGGACGGCGCCCTGGCCTCATGAACCAAGACCGATGCATTGGTCCCGGTTCGTGAGTGAACTGGGATTAATGGGCTTTTCAGGCCTGGACCAAAGCCCTGTTTTCTACTAGTGATATTTACCTGTTACCTAATGACCGCAGCCCATTGAAATATGAGGGCAACGACCGGAATCTGCCGGTGAGAGAAAGGGGATCGAGGGAGAGCGAAGGCAGAGAGAGAAGGAGCGACGGCAGAGAGGGATAGTAAGGGTGAGGCGAGGGGACCGTTGCCCTTGGCTTTGACCCCCACTGCCTCCTAAAAATTTATGGGCTAGGCCCAACAAGCGAAAAAATTAAATTTAACAAATAAAGTAATAAAAAATAAAATCAATACAATATTATTAACTTAATAAAAGTAGAAGCAATTAAAATAAAAGCAATAAAATATTCTTAATTTAACAAAAATAATATTCTTAACATAGTAAAAGTAATAAAAATAATAACAGTACTTTAATAAAATTTAAAATAATAATCTTAAATTAGTAGAGGTAATTAAAATAAAATGAATACAATATTCTTAATTTAGTAAAAGCAATACAAAATAAAAATAATACTTTAATAAAAGTCAAACCAATATTCTTAAATAAGTATAAGGAATTAAAATAAAAGCAATACAATATTCTTAATTTAATAAAAATAATATTATTTCCTTAATAAAGGTAATACAAAATAATAATAATAATAATAATAATAGTACTTTAATAAAAGTCAAGACAATATTCTTAAAGTAGTAGAAGCAATTAAAATAAAGGAAATAGAATATTCTTAATTTAATAAAATCAATACCAAATAATTACTTTAATAAAAGTCAAAACAATATTCTTAAATAAGTAGAAGCAATAAAAATAAAAGCGGTACAACATTCTTAATTTAATAATAATAATATCCTTAACATAATAAAAGTAATACGAAATAAGAATAATACTTTAATAAAAGTCAAAACAATATTCTTAAATTAGTAGGAGCAATTAAAATGAAAGAGATACAATATTCTTAAATTAGTAAAAACAATTAGACCACACATCATGTAGTGCTGACGTGGCAACCCGTGCCACACCACAACTAAACAAAATAGTGCTGGCGTGCCATGTTATAGCATGCTAGCACTGTATTACGCCTTGTACAAAGTATGGGTCCCATATACCCGTGACTTCCAACTATTTTCCTACGCCACCACTATGTCCCTAATAATGTCATACCAAATAAGCCGACGCCACCACTGTTTGAAAAAAATAGTGCCACCGTCGGTTGAAAATGAGGCGCCACCAACGAAAGTTGTGGCTAGCACTTTTTCCACTAGTGAGAAGATTTTTTGCATAAGATAGAAAGACTAGAGGAAGATCTCTTAGTAAAAGCTTTTTAGCTAGAGAGTGCGTAATTGATAGGTGCAAACCTGTTGATCGAGTTCACACCTAAAGGTGGTCCGATCTTTACGTCGTAGAATCGAATTGAGAGGGATAACTAGCTGGAAACAACTGGGATAACTAGCTTTATATCTTCTAAGGTTGGATGCAACCCGTACGTTGGGGATGGCTGACTGGAGCTATAAGCACTCCAACCCGCTGTCGAAACAATCGCAGAACTACAAATCGGGACTAATCCACACAAAACAGCCGGATTCGTAGAGGAGAATTAGGAGGAACCAAAGACTCCTTGCGAATCTGGTGAATCCACAAGAGCGATACTAACAAGACCTCTCGAATCTTAATAGTCTACAAGCTTGCAGCTAAGGTGTTTTTTTGGCTGAAAAGTTACCTAGATGATGGGGAAGGTGGAGTTATATAACCAGGAACAACCCCCATGGATAGGTGTGAAGGATGCTAGCTTTGGGAACCAAAGTACGTGTGAAAACGAACTAGCTTCGAGACTTAATGGGGTAGCTCCTGGAAATCTCCCATGAAGAAGCGAATAGTTGACCCCAAATGAAGATTGTTTCATCAAAGTCCAAACATTGTTTCTTTAGCAGCGAGCTTGGGCTTCAAGAAGTCTTTCGCAAAATGTGGATGGCTAGACTTGAGTAAAAAAATGGTTTGCTATAGTCAGAACATTATTTTCTCCAAACGATAGACTTCTTTCTTCATGAGTTTCTAACTTTGTTTTTTCGTCATCAAAACAATGTTTCTGCACAAATTAGATGTCATTTGCCTTCTTCCGTGTTTCACCTGGGTTCAATGAATAGCAAGAAAGGTGAAGGCGCAACCATGCGTTCAAGATTATAGTAAGAACTTAAGTTAGCGTTCACCTGGGCATGTGTCTGCTTGATTAAGCTTAGTAATTCTTTCCAACTAAATTATGCACTTTTCTGAAATGTCGTGTATGATGACTTGATCTTGCATGATCTTAGATCAGAAGAATAATTCAGAAATTAAGCAAGCACATGTCTAATCTCCCAATGTCCTAGATTCTCCAATAAATTCCTTGCTCTTGCAGCTTTGATAACCCACAAGTTTAGGGGGATCAATTGTAGACTTTTCGATAAGTAAGAGTGTCAAACCCAACGAGGAGCACTAAAGGTAGAATTAATATTCTCTCAAGTTCTATCAACCACCGATAAAACTGTTGGAAATATGCCCTAGAGGCAATAATAAATTAGTTATTATTATTATATTTCCTTGTTCATGATAATCGTTTATTATCCATGCTAGAATTGTATTGATAGGAAACTCAGATACATGTGTGGATACATAGACAACACCATGTCCCTAGTAAGCCTCTAGTTGACTAGCTCGTTGATCAATAGATGGTTACGGTTTCCTAACCATGGACATTGGATGTCGTTGATAACGGGATCACATCATTAGGAGAATGATGTGATGGACAAGACCCAATCCTAAGCATAGCACTAGATCGTGTAGTTCGTATGCTAAAGCTTTTCTAATGTCAAGTATCATTTCCTTGGACCATGAGATTGTGTAACTCTCGGATACCGTAGGAGTGCTTAGGGTGTGCCAAACGTCACAACGTAACTGGGTGGCTATAAAGGTACACTACGAGTATCCCCGAAAGTGTCTGTTGGGTTGGCACGAATCGAGACTGGGATTTGTCACTCCGTGTGACGGAGAGGTATCTCTGGGCCCACTCGGTAGGACATCATCATAATGTGCACAATGTGACCAAGGAGTTGATCATGGGATGATGTGTTACGGAACGAGTAAAGAGACTTGCCGGTAACGAGATTGAACAAGGTATCGGGATACCGACGATCAAATCTCGGGCAAGTATCGTACCGCTAGACAAAGGGAATTGTATACGGGATTGATTAAGTCCTTGACATCATGGTTCATCCGATGAGATCATCATGGAACATGTGGGAGCCAACATGGGTATCCAGATCCCGCTGTTGGTTATTGACCGGAGAGTCATCTCGGTCATGTCTGCATGTCTCCCGAACCCGTAGGGTCTACACACTTAAGGTTCGGTGATGCTAGGGTTATAGAGATATTAGTATGCGGTAACCCGAAAGTTGTTCGGAGTCCCGGATGAGATCTCGGACGAGTTTCGGAATGGTCCGGAGGTAAAGAATTATATATAGGAAGTGCTATTTCGGCCATCGGGACAAGTTTCGGGGTCACCGGTATTGTACCGGGACCACCGGAAGGGTCCCGGGGGTCCACCGGGTGGGGCCACCTGCCCTGGGGGGGCACATGGGCTGTAGGGGGTGCGCCTTGGCCTATATGGGCCAAGGGCACCAGCCCCAAGAGGCCCATGCTCCAAGAATCAAGGGAGAGGAAAGAGTCCTAAAGGGGGAAGGCACCTCCGAGGTGCCTTGGGGAGGAGGGACTCCACCCTGGCCGCACCCTTCCTTGGAGGAAGGGCCAAGGCTGCGCCTCCCCCCTCTCCCTTGGCCCTATATATAGTGGGGGGAAGGGAGGGCAGCCCAACCTAAGCCCTGGCGCCTCCCTCTCCCTGCCATGACACATCTCCCTCCTCCCGCAGCGCTTGGCGAAGCCCTGTTGGAATCCCGCTACTTCCACCACCACGCCGTCGTGTTGTTGGATCTCCATCAACCTCTCCTCCCCCTTGCTGGATCAAGAAGGAGGAGACGTTGCTGCTCCGTACGTCTGTTGAACGTGGAGGTGCCGTCCGTTCGGCGCTAGGATCATCGGTGATTTGGATCACGACGAGTACGACTCCATCAACCCCGTTCTCTTAACGCTTCCGCGCGCGATCTACAAGGGTATGTAGATCCACTCCTCCCTCGTTGCTAGATGACTCCATAGATTGATCTTGGTGACACGTAGGAAAATTATGAATTTATGCTACGTTCCCCAACAGTGGCATCATGAGCTAGGTCTATGCGTAGTTTCTATGCACGAGTAGAACACAAAGTAGTTGTGGGCGTTGATTTTGTTCAATATGCTTGCCGTTACTAGTCTTATCGTGATTCGGTGGCATCGTGGGATGAAGCGGCCCGGACCAACCTTACACGTACGCTTACGTGAGACCGGTTCCACCGACTGACATGCACTAGTTGCATTAGGTGGCTGGCGGGTGTCTGTCTCTCCCACTTTAGTCAGATCGGATTCGATGAAAAGGGTCCTTATGAAGGGTAAATAGCAATTGGCATATCACGTTGTGGTTTTTGCGTAGGTAAGAAACGTTCTTGCTAGAAACCCATAGCAGCCACGTAAAACATGCAAACAACAATTAGAGGACGTCTAACTTGTTTTTGCAGGGTATGCTATGTGATGTGATATGGCCAAAAGGATCTGATGAATGATATATGTGATGTATTAGATTGATCATGTTCTTGTAATAGGAATCACGACTTGCATGTCGATGAGTATGACAACCGGCAGGAGCCATAGGAGTTGTCTTAATTTATTTATGACATGCGTGTCAACATAAACGTCATGTAATTACTTTACTTTATTGCTAACCATTAGCTGTAGTAGTAGAAGTAATAGATGACGTGACAACTTCATGGAGACACGATGATGGAGATCATGGTGTCATGCCGGTGACAAGATGATCATGGAGCCCCAAGATGGAGATCAAAGGAGCTATATGATATTGGCCATATCATGTCACTATTATTTGATTGCATGTGATGTTTATCATGTTTATACATCTTGTTTACTTAGAACGACGGTAGTAAATAAGATGATCCCTCATTAAAAATTTCAAGAAAGTGTTCCCCCTAACTGTGCACCGTTGCGACAGATCGTTGTTTCGAAGCACCACGTGATGATCGGGTGTGATAGATTCTAACGTTCACATGCAACGGGTGTAAGACAGATTTACACACGCGAAACACTTAGGTTGACTTGACGAGCCTAGCATGTGTACAGACATGGCCTCGGAACACAGAAGACCGAAAGGTCGAGCATGAGTCGTATGGTAGATACGATCAACATGAAGATGTTCACCGATGATGACTAGTCCGTCTCACGTGATTATCGGACACGGCCTAGTTGACTCGGATCATGTAATCACTTAGATGACTAGAGGGATGTCTATCTGAGTGGGAGTTCATCAGATGAACTTAATTATCCTGAACATAGTCAAAAGGTCTTCGCAAATTATGTCGTAGCTCGCGCTTCAGTCCTACTATTTAGATATGTTCCTAGAGAAAATTTAGTTGAAAGTTGATAGTAGCAATTATGCGGACTAGGTCCGTAAACTGAGGATTGTCCTCATTGCTTCATAGAAGGCTTATGTCCTTAATGCACCGCTCAATGTGCTGAACCTCGAACGTTGTCTGTGGATGTTGCGAACATCTGACATACACATTTTGATAACTACGTGATAGTTCAGTTAAACGGTTTAGAGTTGAGGCACCGAAGACGTTTTGAAACATCGCGAAACATATGAGATGTTTCGAGGGCTGAAATTGGGATTTCAGGCTCGTGCCCACGTCAAGAGGTATAAGACCTCCGACGATTTTCTTAGCCTGCAAACTAAGGAGAAAAGCTCAATTGTTGTGCTTGTGCTCAGATTGTCTGAGTACAACAATCGCTTGAATCGAGTGGGAGTTGATCTTCCAGATGAAATAGTGATGGTTCTCCGAAGTCATTACCACCAAGCTGCTAGAGCTTCGTGATGAACTATGATATATCAGGGACATATATGATGATCCTTGAGATATTCGCTATGTTTGACGTCGCGAAAGTAGAAATCAAGAAGGAGCATCAATTGTTGATGGTTGGTGAAACCACTAGTTTCAAGAAGGGCAAGGGAACAAAGGGATACTTCATGAAACGGCAATTCAGCTGTTGCTCTAGTGAAGAAACCCAAGGTTGAACCCAAACCTGAGACTGAGTGCTTCTGTAATAAGGGGAACAGCCACTAGAGCAGAATTACCCTAGATACTTGGTAGATGAGAAGGCTGGCAAGGTCGATAGAAGTATATTGGATATACATTGTGTTAATGTGTACTTTACTAGTACTCCTAGTAGCACCAGGGTATTAGATACCGGTTCAGTTGCTAAGTGTTAGTAACTCGAAATAAAAGCTACGGAATAAACGGAGACTAGCTAAAGGTGAGATGACGATATGTGTTGGAAGTATTTCCAAGGTTGATCAAATATCGTACGCTCCCTCTACCATCGAGATTGGTATTAAAACCTAAATAATTGTTATTTGGTGTTTGTGTTGAGCATAGACATGACTGGATTATGTCTATCGCAATACGGTTATTCATTTAAGGAGAATAATGGTTACTCTGTTTATTTGAATAATACCTTTAATGGTCTTGCACCTAAAATGAATGGTTCATTGAATCTCGATCATAGTGATACACATGTTCATGCCAAAAGATATAAGATAGTAATGATAGTACCACCTACTTGTGGAACTACCACGTAAGTCATATCAGTATAAAACGCATGAAGAAGCTCCATGTTGATGGATCTTTGGGCTCACTCGTTTTTGAAAAGTTTGAGGCATGCGAACCATGTCTATTGGTGTATATGCATGAAGAAACTCCATGCAAATGGAGCGTTTGGACTCACTTGATTTTGAATCACTTGAGACATGCAAATCATACCACATGGGCAAGATGACTGAAAGCCTCGTTTTCAGTAAAATGGAACTAGAAAGCAACTTGTTGGAAGTAATACATTTTGATGTGTGCAGTCCAATGAGTGCTGAGGCATGTAGTGGATATCGTTATGTTCTTACTTCACAGATGATTTGAGTAGATGTTGAGTATATTTACTTGATGAATCACGAGTCTGAATTATTGAAAGGTTCAAGTAATTTCAGGGTGAAGTTGAAAGATCGTCGTGACAAGAGGATAAAATATCTATGATATGATCATAGAGATGAATATCTGAATTACCAGTTTGGCACAAAATTAAGACATTGTGGAAATTGTTTCACAACTAATACACCCTGGAACACCATAGTGTGATGGTGTGTCCGAACATCATAACTGCACCCTATTGGATATGATGCATACCATGATGTCTCTTATCGAATTACCACGATAGTTTATGGGTTAGGCATTAGAGACAACCACATTCACTTTAAATAGGGCACCACGTAATTCCGATGAGATGACACCGTATGAACTATGGTTTAGAGAAACCTAAGCTGTCATTTCTTAAAAGTTTGGGGCTGCGACGCTTATGTGAAAAAGTTTCAGGCTGATAAGCTCGAACCCAAAGCGGATAAATGCATCTTCATAGGACACCCAAAACAGTTGGGTATACCTCCTGTCTCAGATCCGAAAGCAATAAGGGATTGTTTCTAGAATCGGGTCCTTTCATGAGGAAAAGTTTCTCTCGAAAGAATTGAGTGGGAGGATGGTGGAGACTTGATGAGGTTATTGAACCGTCTCTTCAACTACTGTGTGGCAGAGCACAGGGAGTTGTTCCTGTGGCACCTACACCAATTGAAGTGGAAGCTTATGATAGTGATCATGAAACTTCAGATCAAGTCACTACCAAACCTCGTGGGATGACAAGGATGCATACTACTTCAGAGTGGTACGTAATCCTGTCTTGGAAGTCATGTTGCTAGACAACAATGAACCTACGAGCTATGGAGAAGCGATGGTGGGCCCGGATTCCGATAAATGGCTCAAGGCCATAAAATCCGAGAGAGGATCCATGTATGAAAACAAAGTGTAGACTTTGGCAGAACAACTCGATGGTCGTAAGGCTGTTGAGTGCAGATGGATTTTAAAAGGAAGACGGACAATGATGGTAAATGTCACCATTAAGAAAGCTCGACTTGTCATTAAGATGTTTTCCGACAAGTTCAAGGAGTTGACTACGATGAGACTTTCTCACTCGTAGAGATGCTAAGAGTCTGTTGGAATTATATTAGCGATTACTGCATTATTTATGAAATCTTGCAGATAGGATGTCAAAACATTGTTTCCTCGACGTTTTTTTGAGGAAAGGTTGTATGTGATACAAACCGGAGGGTTTTGTCAATCCTGAAAGATGCTAATAAGTATGCAAAGCTCCAGCAATCCTTCTAGGGACTGGAGTAAGCATCTCGGAGTTGGAATGTATGCTTTGATAAGATGATCAAAGTTTTGGGTGTATACAAAGTTTATGAGAAACTTGTATTTCCAAAGAAGTGAGTGGGAGCACTATAGAATTTCTGATAAATATATGTTGACATATTGTTGATCAGAAATGACGTAGAATTTCTGGAAAGCATATAGGGTTATTTGAAAAGTGTTTTTCAATGGAAAACCTGGATTAAGCTACTTGAACATTGAGCATCAAGATCTATAAGGATAGATCAAAACGCTTGATGGTACTTTCAAATGAGCACATACCTTGACATGATCTTGAAGGTGTTCAAGATGGACCAGTCAAAGAAGGAGTTCTTTCCTGAGTTGTAAGGTACGAAGTTAAGACTTAAAGCTCGACCATGGCAGAATAAAGAGAAAGGACGGAGGTCGTCCCCTATGCTTCAGACGTAGGCTCTACAGTATGCTATGCTGTGTACCACACCTGAAGTGTGCCTTGCCATGAATCAGTCAAGGGGTACAAGAGTGATCCAAGAATGGATCACATGACAGCGGTCAAAGTTATCCTTAGTAACTAGTGGACTAAGGAATTTTCTCGATTATGGAGGTGATAAAGAGTTCGAAATAAAGAGTTACGTCGATGCAAGCTTAACACCTATCCGGATAGCTCTGAGTAGAGATACCGGATACGTATAATGGAGCAACAATTTAGAATAGCTCCAAGTAGAACAGTTATTTGGAATAGCTCCAAATGTAGCGTAGTAGTTGCATCTACAAGATGACATAGAAATTTGCGAATGTTGCAGACCCGTTGACTAAAACCTCTCTCACAAGCAACATGATCAAACCCAGAACTCTTTGAGTGTTAATCACATAGTGATGTGAACTAGATTATTGACTCTAGTAAACTCTTTGGGTGTTAGTCACATGGGGATGTGACCTTGAGTGTTAATCACATATCGATGTGAACTAGATTATTGACTCTAGTGCAAGTGGGAGACTGTTGGAAATATGCCCTAGAGGCAATAACAAATTAGTTATTATTATTATATTTCCTTGTTCATGATAATCGTTTATTATCCATGCTAGAATTGTATTGATAGGAAACTCAGATACATGTGTGGATACATAGACAACACCATGTCCCTAGTAAGCCTCTAGTTGACTAGCTCGTTGATCAATAGATGGTTACGGTTTCCTGACCATGGACATTGGATGTCGTTGATAACGGGATCACATCATTAGGAGAATGATGTGATGGACAAGACCCAATCCTAAGCATAGCACTAGATCGTGTAGTTCGTATGCTAAAGCTTTTCTAATGTCAAGTATCATTTCCTTGGACCATGAGATTGTGTAACTCCCGGATACCGTAGGAGTGCTTTGGGTGTGCCAAACATCACAACGTAACTGGGTGGCTATAAAGGTACACTACGGGTATCCCCGAAAGTGTCTGTTGGGTTGGCACGAATCGAGACTGGGATTTGTCACTCCGTGTGACGGAGAGGTATCTCTGGGCCCACTCGGTAGGACATCATCATAATGTGCACAATGTGACCAAGGAGTTGATCACGGGATGATGTGTTACGGAACGAGTAAAGAGACTTGCCGGTAACGAGATTGAACAAGGTATCGGGATACCGACGATCGAATCTCGGGCAAGTATCGTACCGCTAGACAAAGGGAATTGTATACGGGATTGATTAAGTCCTTGACATCGTGGTTCATCCGATGAGATCATCGTGGAACATGTGGGAGCCAACATGGGTATCCAGATCCGCTGTTGGTTATTGACCGGAGAGTCATCTCGGTCATGTCTGCATGTCTCCCGAACCCGTAGGGTCTACACACTTAAGGTTCGGTGACGCTAGGGTTATAGAGATATTAGTATGCGGTAACCCGAAAGTTTTTCGGAGTCCTGGATGAGATCCCGGACGTCACGAGGAGTTCCGGAATGGTCCGGAGGTAAAGAATTATATATAGGAAGTGCTATTTCGGCCATCGGGACAAGTTTCGGGGTCACCGGTATTGTACCGGGACCACCGGAAGGGTCCCGGGGGTCCACCGGGTGGGGCCACCTGCCCCGGGGGGCCACATGGGCTGTAGGGGGTGCGCCTTGGCCTATATGGGCCAAGGGCACCAGCCCCAAGAGGCCCATGCGCCAAGAATCAAGGGAGAGGAAGAGTCCTAAAGGGGGAAGGCACCTCCGAGGTGCCTTGGGGAGGAGGGACTCCTCCCTGGCCGCACCCTTCCTTGGAGGAAGCGCCAAGGCTGCGCCTCCCCCCTCTCCCTTGGCCCTATATATAGTGGGGGGAAGGGAGGGCAGCCCAACCTAAGCCCTGGCGCCTCCTTCTCCCTCCCATGACACATCTCCCTCCTCCCGCAGCGCTTGGCGAAGCCCTGTTGGAATCCCGCTACTTCCACCACCATGTCGTCGTGTTGTTGGATCTCCATCAACCTCTCCTCCCCCCTTGCTGGATCAAGAAGGAGGAGACGTCGCTGCTCCATACGTGTGTTGAACGCGGAGGTGCCGTCCGTTCGGCGCTAGGATCATCGGTGATTTGGATCACAACGAGTACGACTCCATCAACCCCGTTCTCTTGAACGCTTCCGCGCGCGATCTACAAGGGTATGTAGATCCACTCCTCCCTCGTTGCTAGATGACTCCATAGATTGATCTTGGTGACACGTAGGAAAATTTTGAATTTATGCTACGTTCCCCAACAAAAACTCTACACACACTTAACGTTTGCTTTACCTAGAACAAGAAATAAAACTACTTTACGAGAATAAAAAGATAGATTTGCAAGAATATAAAGATTTAGGTGTTGTTTTAATAAAAGGATAATAAAGAGAAGGGTTTTGGGAAAAACAACAAAGGAAAGGATTGTCCCTGGGCAATTGGATATGCAATGATAATGATAATTCTCTATTGCAGTTTTTATTGCGGGAGAGGCCTAAGCTAACATACTCTCCGTACTTGGGTCATACGTTCTTATGAATGAACTCTAGCAAGCATCCGCAAATACCAAAGATTCATTAAGGTAAAACCCAACCATAGCATTAAGTTCTATATGCAACAACTCACAAAGTGGAGTTTAGCTTTCTATCACTCCTGCAACCCACTATGAGCAAATCAATCACATATTGCAACACCCTACAACGTGAATCCCCCATGTGTGCGTGAAACGACAATCAGCATAGGGCACGACCATAAAACCACACAACTAATATCAACCATGGCATATCATAATCAACCTATAGGATAAAAAGAAACTACTTAGACATAATAGAGATGCAACACATCATTGGATAATAATATATAGCATTAAACACCATGTTCAGGTATAGATTACAGCAGGGTGAGAGACGGTACACCACTGCATGGAGAGGGAGAAAGATGTTGATGACGGTGGTGAAGTTGATGGAGATGATCGTCATCATGATGATTCCCCTAGGCGGTGCTCCGGCACCATCAGGAAAGAGGGGGAGAGAGCCCCCCTCCTTACTAGCCCCCCTAGATGGGAGACGGTTTCCCCCTCTGGTCCTTGGCTTCATGGCTTCCGGAGGGAGGGAGCCCCTCCGAGATTAGATCTCCCCTCCTCTCTTTCTCTCTATTTTGAGTAATGTTTTCTAGCCGAACACCATTTCGTTTATAACGGGATATCCGTAAATCCGATTGGGTTGAAATTTTAAGGGGATTTTTCTTTGGAAATTAGCTTTCTCTGTGAAAGAAGAGCTCCAACCAACTTAAGGGCTGCCCACACGGGCCCATGGTGCAGCCAGGGGGTGACCCATGTGGGGCCCTCAGGCATCGTTTTGTGTTAATTCCATCGCCCAAAAATCACATGTATTCCTGAAAAATCATATTAAATCGCCAGAATATTTTGACCTTATTGATAATGATTTTCTTTAAAACCAAAAACAAGCTGAAAACATGAATTAGTATTGGGCACTAAATTAATAAGTTCATCTAGAAAAATAATCTAAAAGTTCACAAAACCATATATAATTGATGTTAGTATAACATGAATACTTCATAAGTTATAGATACATTGGAGACGTATTAAGCTTTGACTAGATTCCTGCAACCAAACAAAAAAGCAACTGAATTCCATCCAAGAGCTTTAACTGTCGATGCTGCTAGTGCTAATCCTAGTGCTTTAGCCTACAAGCTAGAAGAAACATTTTTTGCAGAACCTTGAACAAATATAGTATGATTGTTAGAATCATTTTTGAGAAAAATTCCAAGTCCAAGTTCATATTTTGCTATCTCTAGATTCTAAGTTGCATCACTATAAGCCAAGAGAACTACAAATTGAGACTGTGTGTTTGGATCTTGGTAAGGTGTATCATTGTTGATGATGGAACCAGTTTTGATTTTCTTTTCTCCTCAATTAATCATGCATTAGGCATTGCTTTCTATAGCATAGATGACATGCATATGACTCCACTTTTTCTTATTAAAAAGAAGATAATTCCTAGCTTCCCAAATATCCCATAGAAGAGTAAAAATAGTATCTAGATTTAATTCAACATGATGAGAAGTCTAAGCATTTGAATCACATCAGTGGGATATAAGTTAGGACTTAACTCATCAGACTCGAGACATAATACGAATCATATGAGATATTACATTTAAAGAAGAGATGAAGATCTGTTTTAGTATCACCACATCTGCAACATTCTTTTTCAATACGAGTAGAATACTTGGATCCTCTTACTCCTGTAGCTAGTGCTCGTATTAAAATTCACCGGGCAATAGTTTTGACCCTAGGAGCCAAATTTTTGCTTTTGCAAACCTGATCGAAGTTAGAAATCTTAGGCTCTGAACTAGCATTGTTTTGGGCTTGGGACCAGAATTGGGTTTCCTGCATCAAAGCTTTGTAAGCACTTTTTGTGGTGCATTCTCCATTGGAAGTGTGACTCCAGCATAAACTATCCTCCATGTTAACATTAATGATAGGAATATCTAAAATTTCGTTTTAAATACTCATCAAAGAATATGCTAATTTTATCGTCTTCCAAATTTTACAATCGGGTTTTCAAAGATCATTCACAACTTTGGGACAAGGTCTATCTAAATTGGTTAAAATGATCATAGACTATTTATCCCAATCTTTGCACTAAAGACTAGTCCAATTGCAAGTAGTTACATTAGGAATTTGAGTTTGAATAGCCCTTCAAATGAACGGAAGAATTTTGAGGATAGAGGACCAGAAAGAAGATTTAGGAACGTGAACATTGTCTTTCCAAATAGAAGATTTATGAAAATATTTGGCTTTGAGAATTTTAGTAACAAGGGAATTGGGATTCTTAATAATTGTCCAAGCCATTGTAGCAACAATGGAATTATTCATTGTAAATAAATCTTTTATGCCTAGGCCACCTTTATACATAGGTTTGAAATTATCATCCTAGGTTCTAAAGCAAATAGGTTTAGAATCATTGTCCTTGTCAATACGAGTCCACTAGAATTTCTAGTAATGGAAGTGAGTTTATTGATGGTTGATTTATTTAACATGATATTAGACATGGGATAGATAGGGAGAGAAACAAACAATGATTTAATAAGATTGAGCCCCCTGCATGAGATAACCTGTTTGCCTTGGAAAAACTAAGTCCGTATATGAATTTATCAATAAAAAAATTATAAGCCGCATGTCTATTTTTACCAGGAAGAATAAGCGGATGTCCAAGGTGAGTAGTATTAAACTCCATATTAGGCGAAGGGAAAATAGTTTTAATTTGGTTCCTAAGATTGTCACTAGTATACTTACTAAAATGTATGGCAAATTTATTCTAATTAGAGGTTTGACCAAAAACAACACTAAACTGATTGATGATAGAAGCAATAATTTTGGCATCCGCAATATCTGCCATCCCACACACAATTAGATCGTCAACAAACATCAAAGAGTGAATAGGGGGACAACCTAGCCCTAGATGGATATTGCTCAAATGACCGACATTTTAAGCCTTCTACATGGAAAGTGATAACTCGTTAACAACAAAGATAAAGCGATATGATGACAACCTTCTTAGATGCCTTGGGAACCCCTAAAGCTGCCAAACGATTTGCCCATTAATGCTAATAGTAAAGGTGGCAAAATAAATGCATTCCATGATTAAATCTATGAAATGACCATGCAACCCTTTACATAGAAAAGCCCTCCTAATGAAGCACCACTGAATCTGTCAAAGGCTTTGGCCAAATGAATTTTAAGAATAAAATATTTGTGCTTCCAGGTAGAAGAAAGGAGTGACTGATTTCTTTAGCAACAATAATATTATTAGAAATCCTTCTACCCTAAACAAAAGCTTGCTAAGACTCATGGATATAATTAGGAAGAAGATCTATGAGTCTATTAGCTAAAGTTTCTGTGAAGATTTTATACAATAGGGGTTCGTTCTTTTGGGCGGCTTAAAAAATAAGCTGCCTCTCCCCAAGTTAAAAAATATGCCGCTCCTCAAATTTGTCGATACTTCTAACTTAGTTATCCCATAACTAGTTTAGAAGCCCCAATGAATAAGAGAGGCGGCTTATGGGATAAGCCGGGGAGGAGGTGCCTTATTTTTTAAGCTACCAAAAGAACTGGCCCTACATTACAAAGACTAATGGTCTTAAAATCTTGAGGGATTTTGGCATTATCTTTCTTTGAAATTAAAGTAATGCATGTTTTATTAAGTTGATGCTGAAGCTTGCCCCTTGAGTAGAAATCTTTAACTAATCTAGTTACATCTTCTCCTATCCACTTCCAAGCTGGGAGGTAGAAGGCTACATTAAGCCCATCTAGTCTACGTGATGCATTACTATTCATTCCTTTAAGAACTTGCAAAAATTGATCTTTCTCTAGTATAGAAGGACAGTCCATCATGTTCTCGTTATTGTTGTTCGGAGAAGGCAAAGTATTTAAGTTGGGATTACTGGTTGAAAATAAATTAATGAAATAATTTATAAATCAATCCGCAATTTCATATGGATTTTATAAAATTTAATAGTTACTATCAAGAATAGAACTAATCCTATTCTTCCTTCTCCTCTTGAGAACATAATTATGAAAATAATTAGTATTCCTATCCCCTTTTGTATAATGCATCTTAGCTCTTTTCTTGTAATATTCGGTTAGCTTGGTCATAGTTTTGTGATAAAGCTCCACCAAGCTAGCTTCTTCATTATGGTCCTACAAATGATTAGGTTTAGTTTGCTAATTTTCCAGATCTTTGTGAATGGGGTCCAGTTGTTGCTTCAAATGCTTTTTACTTTTACTCCATCTCCTGAGCGTGCCTGCAAGAAGAGAAGTTCTGACATGGAAAGGTTTTTTATTAGTAGCTCTAACATGGAATGGTTAGTCTTGTTCTATCACCATTGCCCACCATCACTATGAGTTGCTTATTGCTCTATAAAGGAAACATTGGAAAAGTTGGTAATTACAAAAGGCAACACTTCTGACATGAAATAGGCTTTTGCCCCGCTTTATAAATAAATTAACCAACACGCGTCCATACAACAAGTCCACGAGCCACCTAAACTAAAATAGTCAGCTGAGGAAAGAACACAAACACACCCAAAAGAAAGCATAAAAGATAGATGAAAAAGGCCACCAAGTGGCCGGGAGCTCAGGCGATCCGCGACAGATCAAGTCAGCGTGCAGCATTAGTCAAAGCGACCACCATGTGTCCTAGCCGGTCTCGATCACGCGGTCTAGAGAGCAGGTGCTAGTGCTGCTGAAATGCAAGGAATTTGAAGATAGAGTCAGAGGGTCGCCTAAGAAAGACCTGCTTAATCACATAATATTTGGACAAGAATAATCCTCCCATATCTGTCGGGGACTTAATTTGCAGACCTTAAAATAAAGGAGGATTGGGCATTATTAATCTTCATACATAGAATATTTGTCCGCTTCTAAAGGTCGTGTATAAATTCATCAAATATGCTGATGTTTCTTGGGTACACTTGATCTAGGAGGCTTTACTATCAAAATGGAATCCCCAATGAGCCAATTTCCAATTGTTCATCCTGGTGGAGAGATTGCCTTAAGTTGTTGCACATCTATAAAATGCATGTGGGTTGCTCTACTTAGAATGGTCAGTCCATTGATCTTTGGCATGATAAATGGCAGGACATTTCTAGTATTAGAAAATGTCCATACTTGCATTCTTTTTCTTAGAATAAACATATATCCTTGCAAAGCTTGTAACTTGGAAGATTTCTCGGATTATTTCCATCTACCTCTCTTTGAAGAAGCTTACACTAAATTCCAAGAGCTTGATACAATGTCACAAAAATTACAGCTCACATCAGAGACATACAATTGGAATCTATCTCCAGGTGCCTCCAACTTCAAAGTGTCCAAAGCATACCAATTTATCATTGTGGATCATCCAGTCATGCTAGCCATCAAATGGACATGGAGGACTTGTTGTCAGCTCAAAAACAAAATCTTCTTATGGATACTTCTCCAGAATAGACGCAACACTAGAGCAATGCTTCATTGGAAGATTTTTTTTCCCTTGATGGTTATACATGTGTTATGTCTGGTATGCAGGTCTTGGAAACTAGAGGTCATCTTTTCTTCCATTATCCTTTTGCACATGCATGTTGGACATACCTTTGCCCACCTTGGAAACCAAGCTACCAAGGAGTCCAAGCAGATACTGATCACAGCAAGGAACTCCTGGGAATGCCTTTCTCTTTTGAGATCATCATTTTAGCCTCATGGGAAATTTGGACAACAAGGAATGACTCCATCTTCAAAGGCATTACTCCTAACCTTTATACTTGCAGGAAAAAGTTTAAGGAGGGGCTCAAATGGACTATCCACGGAGCAAAGAGAAAAGGGTATCTTCATATTGAAACATGGGTCAACTCTTTTAGGTATAGTTGACCTACGAGACTTTTATTGTTGTACGTAAACTCATGTTTAGTTTTTTTCTTCTTTGCATTTTTTTCTGGAACACCTCGTCTATACTGTTTATTTGAAAATTAACAAAATAAAGCAGCAGAATCTTGTTGTTTCCCGAAAAAACTTTCCTGCCCTCACATGTATATATACTTGCCCAGGAGGCTCAATACTATACACAAAGCATTACGCCAATTCTCTCATCTCTAATCCTCTTACATGGTATCAACTATAAGTTCCTAGACCTAGCTCCAGAATGCTAGCTGTTTTTGTCATACTACGTTGGTGTTGATACTATGAGTGGTTTCAGTCTGTCAGAAAAGTTTTGTAAGTTATCTTGTATGGACAATAATTTGTGATTGTGGTGAAAGCCTGACAGTATCATAAGTCATGGTAAAACTTATCTCAAGCTGGCTAAATGTTGTGGCTTCGAAAACACAGACCGAAAAACAAGGACATGTAGCTATGGCCATATTATTCCTACTAGCAATAGTATAATTAATGAATACATTGGCCACACTCTGATTTATCTTCTTAGCATGAACCCTGTGGCAGCGGGGGTAGTGTGTGCCGTGCGCGTACCCTGTAAAGTGGAGAAAGCCAGAGGGAGTCGGCGTTTCCTTTTCAGGTGAAAAGAAAGAAAAAAGTGCGAGTAGCTTTGAATCCACGACATATATAGCGATGCCCGCTACCCTAGCCTGGATTCCGATTCCCATCTTCAGCAACTTGTTGAGACAATTGAATCCGGATCCCTGAGCTTTTCGGCTCAAATTTGGAATATGGCCAGCCGATGATGCAGTGACACGGAATCCAGTCCGATCCAAGACTACTACTTGACATCAGGGAGGGATCAGTCAATTATCCAGGCAAGCAGCTGGCAATGAAGAAGATTCTATATACCGACTAATGATGGCTTAGAGCCTTAGACAGAGCCCAAAAGCATTCCCACTTTGCTTCTTTTGTGAAGATAGATGATAGATGATGTTTGTACTTACAAATTCGGCCTGGTTGATTCGCAAAAAAATAAAAATAAAATCAGGCTGGTTGTTCTGAAAGACTAAACATAAGAATTGAAACATACAGTGTAGATAGAAAGTTGGTTCCTCCGTACAAGCTAACGTAAATATTCCGCACAATGCGAGATGCCTTTTATGTTATCTACCTTCTCACTTGGAGACAAGACGCCGTACAAGCTAATGTAAATATTCTACACAATGCGATTTTCCGGAGCCCGGTGCTGAATTATAATATCACAAGAAGTTTATAACAAATCTTCGCTCAAGATTAAACTGCAGGCAAGGAGGGAAAGATCTATGTCGCCTATTTCAGTGGGCATGGGTCACTAATTTTGTTTCCCTACAACAGGCCATGCCCACTGGGCTGTAGCGCGGCATCATTTTCGTCAAGAAGAATGCGCTAAGATAGTGCGGATTGTATGTAGGATAAAGTTATGTTTTACTAACGTATATGAACTGTATCGTGATGGCCTGCCTTAGAGAATACTGGCAAAATTTGCAAGAGCAAATGCCTTCCTGTAGGAAGTAGAAAAACACCCCAAGAAAATGACCGCAAAAAACAAGCATGTTAGCAACTGATTTTTTTTTTCAAAAATAGAAGACATATATGCAGATATAAAGTTAGTTCTTGTGTACAATATGTGATGCCCCCTCCTCTTCTTTTATCTGCCCTTTCACTCGAGAGGGACAACATTTTGGTCACTCATACTTTCCCAGAAGCAACACATTCAAAACAATCCAATCTTCCATTTTCGCTCCGCAGGATTACTTTTTTTGGCGAAAATAAAAACATTTTGTCGCCAGGAGTTGAACCGGGTCTGATGTGAGAGCCGAGTATGTTAACCACTTAGACTACAACGGATTCAATTTTTTAAAATCGTATACCAGATACTGTCATGTTTAAAAATACAGGACCACGGTTGTGATAACCTGCAATTTTTGTGATACTGCTAGTTGGAAGTTAGTAACCCATCGGAAAGTAGTGGCCACTCTCGGGTGTACTACACCCGAGTTAGCAAAAATTTGAAAAAAAAAAGTTATCAAACAAATCTAAAAAATCTGAAATTTTGTGGCATCAAACTTTACCAGATGTTCAAGGTTCTTGCAAAAGTTCATCCAAAAATAACGTCCTAGGAGCTCTCACGGGAAAAAAAATCAAAATCGCTGCTAAAAATGTGAACAAAACTTTGAGGAGTGATTTTGTTATTTTTGGTGATACCTCCTCAGATGTTATTTTTGGATAAATTTTGCAAAAAACTCAAAAAATTGTAAAGCTGGAGGTCATAAAATTTCAGTTTTTTTGGATTTTGTTTGATAACTGTTCTCAATTTTTTTGCTTACTTGGGTCTAGTACACCCAAAGAGTAGAAAATCCAGTCTCATGACCATTGCATGAAGGACTGTGGAACAATAGGAAATGCTTCCAGAAATACTACATGAATAAGTACGCATTTTGCTGGTTTACTTACACGGCCTAGCATCTTCCTAAAAATCATTTTTACTCCAATTGTTCGAAATTTGACGGGGAATCCTGCATCTTTCCCATGGCTTTTACGCAGATATGATTCCGGTGAAGAGATCTCCGGTGGACGGGTGGTGGCCACCGGTCCACATGCCCGCAAGAATCAAACCCGATGCAAGTTGCGCTCGCCGCCCCCGCCGCAGTCCAGTGCATCCGATGCAAACCCCAGCCTCCTAAGACTCCTTGAGCAAGCAGCAAGCAAGGAGCCAGGAGCAGGATGGAATTTTGTCAATGTACTTTCCAAGACCATTGGAGATGGAAAGATAGATATATTCCTTCGGTCCCCGGACCCAGAGGGTGTTCATCTCCCTCTTTGGAATCTGTTGGTCGACTGGGTGGCGGAGATCATTCGTGCGACATGTAAAGAATGGAAGCTCTAAGCCCACATCCCTGCGCTTTTTCTATCCCAAACGGATGAATGGTGCTCCCTAAACTAATGCATGGTCAAGCAAAACACCCTGTCTGAATTCCGCGACCCCTTTCTGAACAATGCAAAAATATTTCTTTAGACGATTTCTGTATTACGTATAAAAGATTTCTCTATCGCTGACTCACTGTGAGAAAAAAAATCTAGGATACTATATCGCCGATAATGTAATAAAAGATACAGTGATGCTAAACCCATGCTTTAATTCACAGTTTCTGGCACATATGGTAGAACTACTTTTTGGTGAAATGGTGATCAGCTCAGATAGGCTATGAGGGTGCATGTATGACATGCTTGCGAGCATTGGGTCAGAGGGGTTTCAGAAAACTAATGGAAATGAGCATGGAGATGAGACGTTTTTGGGTATGCGCACCTGCACATTGGCAGCTCTGTTCAGAAAAGCACGTATCCTCCTCCTCCTCTCCTGTGGGCGCCTTGCAGCCTATTGGCCGATCTGCACGCTTTACGAGAGACTCTCTGCCGACCCATCATCAATGTCAGGATCACACGGCTGAGACATCACCATGCATGCAGAGATGGATGCTTCCGTTGTTGATGTGAGCAGAGCACGCAGCCTGTGTCAATTCATCCACGCTGCTTGCTACGGCAGCTAGCAATGTGTGCATAAATGTTGAATTTGGAACCATGTAGAAGATGTGGCCAGGTATGTATTTGAAAACTGATTACCAAGAAAAAAAGAAAGGCGATGGACGTAGTGAACACGTGAATTTCACAAGGAATTTAATTACCAGACATCAAAGCTGCCTACCATGCCCATGCCATGGTGGAGAAGCTGAAAGCTGAGAGCTAGTTATGCATGTGATCAATGTGACCTGTCACTATACTTGAGGGGAGAGACAAGCAAGATGTGCAATGCTCCAAACGGTAGGATGTGCAATGCTACAGCTAGCTGGTGTAGTAGTAACTGAGCTGGAAAGGGCGCATCCGCGCATGCATCCAGATTCCAGAGCACTCGCCGTCCATTTACATGTATCATCGCGAATGAGTGGAAACTGCTGCCTGGTGATGAACAGTTGTCAAATGCATGCAAAACTAGCATTGGAGGGAGAAGAGGTCACACCACCATTGCCATCTGTCAGTGGCCGCCGTGCCGTGCCATGCATGGCCACGCTGACAATAATTAGGTAACCTCCATCTACCTGAGAGAATATGTTTTGGAGTTCTGACAAGTTCTCAAAAAAAAATTATAGCATGTTGAAGAGATGGTTTTCTATACACATGTAGAATTTCAAGTTAGAACACAGTACAGATTCATTTACAATGTAGGAAAAAAACAATTCAATAATGAATAATGAAGAATAGCAAGCTGGGGCCAGAATATGCACACAGAAAAAAATATTTCTCAAAAAAGGGATTTCATTTCCCTTTGAGATGCAGCTTAGCCAGGAAATTACATCAAACACTTTTTTTCTTTTTATAAATTAATCAAATTTTCTTTTACATCAAACCGAAGCACTAATTCAGATTTAGTTACGACGGATTCAAGAGTTATGAGTTAATTCAGATTACGTTGATGTGTGTAGTGTTGGATACAGCTCGAGACGACGTCGGCATGCGTTGGCAGTGTGCAAATGGACCCAAAAGGCTTAATTGCTCAAACAGGCTGTCACTTAAATTGTTCATGTCTGATACTGATACCTAGCTCAGAAAACCTGCGAGAACCTTGTTGTCCTGTCCTCAGCCACCTTTTAGCCCACACCTTCCCAGGGCCTATAAATAGCAGCCCTCATAGCTAAGAGAGACACCAAAACAAACCACCAAAGCTTCTCCAAGAGCAAAGGACTTCCTCAATTCCACAGGAGCACCCCAGGCACAAGAAAGTAGTGTTATTAGTTCCAGTAGAACATCACATCTCACCTGAAAGATGTCTTCCGGGTCGTCGTCTCGGAGCACCTCCCCGAGCTCAGACTCGGAGTGGAGCAAAAAGGAGAACAAGATGTTCGAGGAGGCGCTCGCCTACTACGGCGTGAGTGCCCCCAACCTCTGGGAGAAGGTGGCCAGCGCCATGGGGGGCACCAAGTCCGCCGACGAGGTGCGCCGCCACTTCCAGATCCTTGTCGATGACGTCAACAGCATCGAGCATGGCCGCATCCCATTCCCCAAGTACAAGACCCAGGGCTTCTGGACCAAATAAAAGGTATAATTCTCAACAGACATAGGATGCTTTGCTTCTAACAAGTTTTCAGTTGAACATAATAAAGCATACAAGTTACTGCTGTATTTGTCTGCTTGCTGGGACTGTGTCGTTAGCATAGATGCTTTAACTCAAAAGGCACAACATGCAGGGTATTTATGTACTTTTGTTTTTCTTTAGAGATTACTTACCACCATGCATGCATGACGACTGGCACCATGAACTAACTCTCTATAAGCCAAACTGCTTAATTGCAGCCACCCTGGCCCAATTTATCAGTGGTTTAATCATAGCACAATCAGACAAACAAATTTCCTACTTCCAAAGAAAAAGCTTGGATGGATGTTGCAGTCTTTCTTTTATAGTTTTTTTGTAGAACAAAACAAGTCTCTTCTGTTTGAGTATTTGTGTTCAGAGTTCAGATAAGCTTACAGTGCAAGTGTCTTCTCATGTTTTCAGGGTCGATGAAGCAGTGTAAGCTCCAGTGGACAGTGAACAAAGTTCTACAAAATAGATCTCTTAAGAATGGGCTGATGTTCTAGGAGGAAGCAAGGGTATCCAGCATTGGTTAGAATAACAGGAAGGAATAGAGTATTGTCTATTGTGTGGACAAAGTATTGTTAGGCCCTCTCCAAGGTTAAGTCTGTTAGATTCTCGTCTACATTCATGAACCGGATGTTGTTCATTATCTCCTCGAACCAAGTCGTCAAATAAAATGTCATGTAAACTCATGTGTTTGTGTTATTTGTAAGAAGTTTTACCTGTAGCATTTTGTTGCCTCCAATATCTGGTTTAGCTGGCCACCATGTTGAGTCTGGTCTACCTTCCTCCTTCCTAAAAGAGAATTCACTAAGCTTTGTTCAAGAAGCAGGACGAACCTAATGCCAGAATAATCTAGTACATCTGAGCCCACCAATATTCACTGTTAAGCATCATCGAATCTAGAGTGGTATCATGGTAGAATCAAGAACAGTCCTTGAGATTGGCTATAAGATAGGATCATGATTCCGTCAAAAAGAAGTTGTGAGTATTACTTCAAACACTGCAGAGTACAGTATAATAACTGCAGGCTCTATATATCAAGTCAAAGTGGACATATGGCGATTCCATATTGTTTCCAGCCATAAAAGTTACACTCTTCTCTAGAAATAACAGGACAGGATGAAACTAAACTTCATTGATAACAAGGCAGGACAAGTACATCAGAGGATACAACCATATTAGCAACCATAGTGGGCACATAGACACACAAGTCACAGTATCACACACTAATACTTCACTATCCAGGCAGCATCTGCCACATTGTCATCTAAACTTAACATCTTTAGTACAACAAATACAGACTAGCATCACACACAAATGACACATACCTAGCTATGAGCTCACATTGCCCTTCTTTGCCTTATTCGCCGTGGCGCCCTTGCTCTACACGAGGCACCACATGAACCTATGTGAAGAGGAGAAAGCTGGGCGGTTACCAATTCCTTTTCAGGGGAAAAGAAAGCTCGCTTTGAATCCCCAGCATTGCGACGCTCGCCATGCCAGGGAAACCACCCTGGCCTAGATTCCAATTCCGTCCCTTACCACTTGACCGGTGAGGCGAATCCAGCTGCTCGCCGACAACATCAACAACATCAAGCACGGCCGCATCCCCTTCCCTAAGTGCACGACCCAAGTATTCTGGGCCTAGTAAAAGGTATAGTTCTCAACTGAGTACGGACATAGGATACTCTGATGTTAACAAAGTTTTCAGTTGAGCATAAGCGTACCAGTTACTACTGTATTTGTCTGCTTCCTAGGAAAAGTATGCTACGCATGACTGTCGTTAGCATAAAGATGTTTTTAACTCTAACGCATAGCATGCCGGGATATTTATGTATTTTTCTTTTTCTTTAGGCGTCACTTACCACCATGCATACATGATGACTGGCACCATCGAACTCTATGAGCCAAACTGCTTAGGGCATGTACAATGGTGCTATTTTAGAAGTCTCATGTTGGATAAACGTTGAGGTGGGGGAGAGAGAAATCATAAGAAAATGTTTGTCTTTTTTTATTTAAGAGATGATCTCTTAGCATAATAGTATGTCTCATCATGTTTTTAGGAAAAGTTCGTTATTGAAGATAAGGTTAAGAGATGACCATTGTAGACATACTTTTATTGTCATATCCAAACTACATGCAAGATTTAACACAAGATTGTCTTATCAACAATTGTACATGCCCTTAATTGCAGCCACCCTGGACCAATTTATCGGTGGTTTAATCTAGCACTATCAGGCAATTTCCTTACTTCTAGAACAAAAACTTTGATGGATCTTGAAGTATTTCTCTAAATAGGCTTTCCCCCGACTTTATAAATAAAGCAACCAATCAATCAATACAACGAGTAGCAAGGTGCCAAAAAATAAAAGTCTGCTGGGGCAACAACTAGCACAAGCATGCCCAAAGAAAACACAAAAGAAAAGCGAAAAAAAGACCACCAAGTAGCCACAACATCGTGGGGTCACCGGTGGAGCGAGGCGCCGAGCCGTGTCATGTAGCGCGTCCAACATCTGCCCCAACCGGTCGCAGTCCCGCTGCCTAGCCAATGGGTGTCAGTGCTGCAAGAACGTAAGAAATCTGAAGAAGGCGTCAGAGGCCCGTCGAATGAGTCTTTCTCCCTCATGCTTTCAACGCGTCCAACTCTCTATTTCCTTTAATAGATTTTTTCTAGATCTTGTGTTATCTAGATACACATTCTCCTAACTTCATGCCTACGTAGAACAAAAGAAAAGAAAGAAAGAGAACAAGTCCCTTCCATTTGAGTATCTATATTTTTTGTTCAGAGTTTAGATATGCCTACAGTGCAAGTGTTTTCATGTTTTCGTGATGAAGCTGTGTAAACTCCAGGGGTGGACAGTGAACAAAGTTGTACAAACTACATCTCTTAGGAAGCAATCAACCCAACATTCGTTAGAATAACTGGAGGAAAAGGAGTATTGTCTATTGTGTGTACAAAGTATTATTAGTTTACTTCCAAGTTGAAGTTTGTCCCTATGTTGTTGTAGGTTCTCGTCTACATTGATGAACTATGTGTTCTCTGTTAGAGTATATTGGTATATCTCTCTATTTGGTAGAATAGGATTTGCAATCCATCTCCTGACTTAAAGGCAGAAGGGGAGTAAGGTAGTGTGATCCGCTCTCTCAATTACTATTTGTATTGGCATCTGATTTTTTACAAGCCATATTGAATGATGCAATGGACATGAGCATTTTGCAGCCCCCTATCAGATTCTCTTCATGCACAAAGTTTACTATTCTCCAATGTGCAGATGATACAATAATAGTCTTACAAGCTAGTCCAAAACAACTCACTAAGTTGAAAGGTCCAATTTATATTTTCTCTACAACATCTGGATTGAAGGTGAATTATCACAAGTCTAATTGATACCCATTAATGTGTCTGAATCTAAAGCCCAAGGTCTCTCATGAATTTTGAATTGCTATACTGCAACTTTTCCATTTACATAATGGGCACTATCAGTTTTTGCAAGCCTAGAATGGAGCATTTCACCTATATTATTGATCCAAAAAAGGTTGAGTGTTTGTTCTCAAAACTTGAGTTATGATGGTAGGCTCTTAATGGTGAATGTTTTTTTTGCCAACATAAACCCTCAAAGAGGGTTTTAGATTTTATTTATATGCAACCCCAACAGTGTACAACAATCAACTTTCCAAACGGAAAGGAGATTTATTCCAGAGCCTCCTTAGACTTACAATTAGAAGATTTTTTGCATAAGATAGAAAGACTGGAGGAACAACTCTCAATAAAATCTTTTTATCTAGAGAGTGGGTAATTCATAGGTGCAAACCCATCGAACGAGTTCACGCCCGAGGGTGGCCCGATCTTCACATCGTAGGATCGAATCGGGAAGAATAACTAGCTGCAAGCAGCCCGGATAACTAGCTTTATACCCGCCGAGGTTGGATGAAACTCGTACATTGGGGATGCTCACCAGAGCTACAAGAACTACAACCCGCTGTCCGAACAATCGCAGAACCACAAACAGGGACTAACCCACAAAAAATAGCTAAAACCATAGAGCAGGAATTAGGGGGAACCAGAGGCTCCTTCTTGTGAATCTGGTGAATCCACAAGAGCAATAGTAGCAAGGCCTCTCGGATCTTAGTAGTCTACAAGCTTGTAGCTAAGGTGGATTTTTGGCTGAAAAGTTCCCTAGAGGATGGGGAAGATGGAGTTATATAACCAGGGACAACCCCCATCACTACTGCAGGATGCGGCTAACGTGAGACTACGATCAGAGACCCTTCGACGAAACTGTGTGCGATGCAATAACCGCAAATGGTGGTATGATACGTCCATTTTGGATCATGCTTTTATATCGATATTTATTGCATTATGGGCTGTTATTACACGTTATGTCACAATACTTATGCCTATTCTCTCTTATTTTACAAGGTTTACATGAAAAGGGAGAATGCCGGCAGCTGGAATTCTGGGCTGGAAAAGGAGCAAATCTTAGAGACCTATTCTGCACAACTCCAAAAGTCCTAAAACTTCATGGGAGCAAGTTTCAGAATATATAAAAAATATTGGGTGAAAGAAGTACCAGAGGGGGGCCACGCACCATCCACGAGGGTGGGGGCGCGCCCTACCCCCTGGGCCCGCCCCTGCCTCGTGGGCCCTCTGGCAGCCCTCTGAGGCCCATCTTCTACTATATGAGGTCTTTCGTGGAAGAAAAAATTATAAGCTAGCTCCCGCGATGAAACTCCACCGCCATGAGGCGGAACCTTGGTGGAACCAATCTAGGGCTCCGGCGGAGCTGTTCTGCCGAGGAAACTTCCCTCCAGGAGGGGGAAATCATCACCATCATCATCACCATCGATCCTCTCATCGGGAGGGGGTCAATATCCATCAACATCTTCACCAGCACCATCTCATCTCAAACCCTAGTTCATCTCTTGTATCAAATCTTTGTCCCAAAGCCTTAGATTGGTACCTGTGGGTTGCTAGTAGTGTTGATTACTCCTTGTAGTTGATGCTAGTTGGTTTATTCGGTGGAAGATCATATGTTCAGATCCTTTATGCATATTAATACCCCTCTGATTATGAACATGAATATGATTTGTGAGTAGTTACGTTTGTTACTGAGGACATGGGAGAAGTCTTGCTATAAGTAGTCATGTGAATTTGGTATTCGTTCGATATTTTGATGAGATGTATGTTGTCTTTCCTCTAGTGGTGTCATGTGAACGTCGACTACATGACAGTTCACCATTGTTTCAGCCTAGGGGAAGGCATTGGGAAGTAATAAGTAGATGATGGGTTGCTAGAGTGACAGAAGCTTAAACCCTAGTTTATGAGTTGCTTCGTAAGGGGCTGATTTGGATCCATATGTTTCATGCTATGGTTAGGTTTACCTTAATACTTCTGTTGTAGTTGCGGATGCTTGCAATAGGGGTTAATAATAAGTGGGATGCTTGTCCAAGGAAGGACAGTACCCAAGCACCGGTCCACTCACATATCAAATTATCAAAGTACCGAACGCAAATCATATAAGTGTGATGAAAACCAGCTTGACGATAATTCCCATGTGTCCTCGGGAGCGTTTTCCTTTATATAAGAGTTTGTCCTGGCTTGTCCTTTGCTACAAAGAGAATTGGGCCATCTTGCTGCACCTTATTTACTTTATTTACTTGTTACCCGTTAAAAATTATCTTATCACAAAACTATCTGTTACCGATAATTTCAGTGCTTGTAGAGAATACCTTGCTGAAAACCGCTTATCATTTCCTTCTGCTCCTCATTGGGTTTGACACTCTTACTTATCAAAAAGGCTACGATAGATCCCCTACACTTGTGGGTCATCAAGAATCTTTTCTGGCGCCATTGCCGGGGAGTGAAGCACCTTTGGTAGGTGGAATTTGGTAAGGAAACATTTATATAGTGTGCTCAAATTTATTGTCACTTGTTACTATGGAACATAATCCTTTGAGGGGCTTACTCGGGGTATCTTCACCCCGACCAGTAGAGCAAAGAGTTTCTCCTCAACCTACTGAACCTACTAAAAATGTTTACATTGAAATTCCTTCGGGTATGATAGAGAAACTGCTAGCTTATCCTTTTACAGGAGATGGAACATTACATCCCGATTTGGGCCTAATCTATGTGGATGAATTTTGTGGATTATTTAAGCTTGCGGGTATGCCCGAGGATGTTATCAAGAAGAAGGTCTTCCCTTTATCTTTGAAGCGAAAGGCATTGACATGGTTTAGGCTATGTGATGATATGGGATCATGGAACTACAACCGATTGAAATTGGAATTTCATCAGAAGTTTTATCCTATGCAACTTGTTCATCGTGATCGCAATTATATATATAATTTTTGGCCTCGCGAAGGAGAAAGAATCGCTCAATCTTGGGGGAGGCTTAAGTCAATGTTATATTCATGCCCCAATCATGAGCTCTCAAGAGAAATTATTATTCAAAAAATTTATGCTCGGCTTTCTCTCGATAATCACTCCATGCTCGATACTTCTTGTACTGGCTCTTTTATGATGAAGACTATTGAATTCAAATGGTATTTATTGGAAAGAATTAAACACAACTCTGAAGATTGGGATCTCGATGAAGGTAATTAAGGAGTCAGGTATAACACCTAAGTTTGATTGTGTTAAATCTTTTATGGATACCGATGCTTTCCGTGAATTTAGTACTAAATATGGACTTGACTCTGAGATAGTAGCTTCTTTCTGTGAATCGTTTGCTACTCATGTTGATCTCCCTAAGGAGAAGTGGTTTAAATATAATCCTCCCATTGAAGTAAAAGTAGTTGCACCTATTAAAGTTGAAGAAAAGACTATTACTTATAATGATCATGTTGTTCCTACTATTTATATTGAGAAACCACCTTTTCCTGTTAGAATAAAGGATCATGCTAAAGCTTCAACTGTAGTTCGTAAGAGTAATACTAGAACACCTACACCCTCTGAGAAAATTAAAGTTGAACCTAGTGTTGCTATGGTTAAAGATCTCTTGTACGATAATATTGATGGGCATGTTATTTACTTCTGTGATGAAGCTGCTAGAATTGCTAGACCTGATACTAAAAATTAGCATAGACCTGTTGTAGGCATGCCTGTTATTTCTGTTAAAATAGGAGATCATTTCTATCATGGCTTGTGAGATATGGGTGCTAGTGCAAGTGCAATACCTCATTCCTTATATAAAGAAATTATGCATGATGTTGCACCTGCTGAGATAGAGGAAATTGATGTTACAATTAAGCTTGCCAATAGAGATACCATTTCACCAGTTGGGATTGTTAGAGATGTTGAAGTCTTGTGTGGGAAAGTTAAATATATTGCTGATTTTCTTGTTCTTGGTTCCCCACAAGATAACTTTTGTCCCATTATATTTGGTAGACCCTTCTTGAATACTGTTAATGCTAAGATAGACGGCAATAAGGATATTGTTGCTATTGGTTTAGGGGATATGTCTCATGAATTTAACTTTGCTAAATTTCGTAGACAACCCCATGATAAAGAATTGCCTAGTGAAGATGAAATTATTGGTCTTGCTTCTATTGCCCTGCCTCCTAATGATCCTTTAGAACAATATTTGCTAGACCATGAAAATGGTATGTTTATGAATGAAAGAAGGGAAATAGATGAAGTATTCTTTAAACAGGGACATATTTTGAAACACAACTTGCATGTTGAAATCCTAGGGGATCCTCCTCCACCCAAGGGTGATCCCGTGTTTGAGCTTAAACCATTGCCTGATACTCTTAAATAGGCTTATCTTGATGAGAAAGAGATATATCCTGTTTTTATTAGTGCTAACCTTTCAGAGCATGAAGAAAAGAAATTATTGAAAACTCTGAAGAAGCACCGTGCTGCTATTGGATATACTCTTGATGATCTTAAGGGCGTTAGTCCCACTCTATGCCAGCACAAAATAAAATTGGAGAAAGACACGAAACCGGTTGTTGATCACCAACGACGGTTAAATCCTAAGATGAAAGAAGTGGTAAGAAAATAAATACTAAAGCTTCTGGAGGCAGGTAAAATTTATCTCGTTGCTGATAGTCAGTGGGTAAGTCCTGTCCACTGTGTCCCCAAGAAGGGAGGTATTACTGTTGTTCCTAATGACAAAGATGAATTGATCCCACAAAGAATAGTTACAGGTTATAAAATGGTAATTGATTTCTGCAAATTAAATAAAGCTACTAAAAAGGATCATTACCCATTACCTTTTATTGATCAAATTCTAGAAAGATTATACAAACATACACATTTTTGCTTTCTAGATGGTTATTCTGGTTTCTCTCAAATACCTGTGTCAAAAGAGGATCAAGAAAAGACAACGTTTACTTGCCCTTTTGGTACCTTTGCTTATAGACGTATGCCTTTTGGTTTATGCAATGCACCTGCTACCTTTCAAAGATGTATGACTGCTATATTCTCTGAATTTTGTGAAAAGATTGTTGAGGTTTTCATGGATGATTTCTCCATATAGGGAACTTCTTTTGATGATTGCTTAAGCAACCTTGACCGAGTTTTGCAGAGATGTGAAGAAACTAATCTTGTCTTGAATTGGGATAAGTGCCACTTTATGGTTAATGAAGGTATTGTCTTGGGGCATAAAATTTCTGAAAGAGGTATAGAAGTTGATAAAGCTAAGGTTGATGCTATTGAAAAGATGTTGTGCCCTAAGGACATTAAAGGTATAAGAAGTTTCCTTGGTCATGCTGGTTTTTATAGGAGTTTCATTAAGGACTTCTCTAATATTCCTTTTGTTTTTTATGATCATTGTGTAGAAGCATTTGAAATACTTAAGAAAGCCTTGATTTCTGCACCTATTGTTCAGCCACCTGATTGGAATTTACCCTTTGAAATCATGTGTGATTCTAGTGATTATGCTGTAGGGGTTGTTCTAGGACAACGAGTTGATAAGAAATTAAATGTTATCCAATATGCTAGTAAAACTCTCGACAGTGCCTAGAGAAATTATGATACTACTAAAAAAGAATTTTTAGCAGTTGTATTTGATTGTGATAAGTTCAGATCTAATATTGTTGATTCTAAAGTAACTGTTCACACTGATCATGCTACTATTAAATATCTTATGGAAAAGAAAGATGCTAAACCTAGACTTATTAGATGGGTTCTCTTGCTACAAGAATTTGATTTGCATATTATTGATAGAAAGGGAGCTGAGAACCCCGTTGCAGACAACCTCTCTAGGTTAGATAATGTTCTTGATGACCCACTGCCTATTGATGATAGATTTCTTGATGAACAATTAGCTGTCATAAATGCTTCTCGTACTGCTCCATGGTATGCTGATTATGCTAATTACATTGTTGCTAAATTTATACCACCAAAAGAAAAAGTGTTTCTATGATTTAAGACATTACTTTTGGGATGACCCACATCTTTATAAAGAAGGATATGGTGTTATTAGACGTTGTGTACCTGAGCATGAACAGGAACAAATCCTACGCAAGTGTCACTCTGAGGCTTATGGAAGACACCATGCTGGAGACAGAACTGCACACAAGGTATTGCAATCCGGTTTTTATTGGCCTACTCTATTCAAGGATGCCCGTAAGTTTGTCTTGTCTTGTGATGAATGTCAAAGAATTGGTAATATTAGTAGGCGTCAAGAAATGCCTATGAATTATTCACTTGTTATTGAACCATTTGATTTTTGGGGCTTTGACTATATGGGACCTTTTCCTTCCTTTAATGGGTATACACATATTTTAGTTGTTGTTGATTACGTTCCTAAGTGGGTAGAAGCTATTCCAACTAGTAGTGCCAATCATAACACCTCTCTATTAAGATGCTTAAAGAAGTTATTTTTCCGAGGTTTGGAGTCCCTAGATACTTAATGACTGATTGTGGTTCACATTTTATTCATGGTGCTTTTCGTAAAATGCTTGCTAAATATGATGTTAATCATAGAATTACATCTCCTTATCACCCACAGTCTAGCGGTCAAGTAGAATTGAGCAATAGAGAGCTTAAATTAATTTTGCAAAAGATTGTTAATACATTTAGAAAGAATTGGTCCAAGAAACTTGATGATGCATTATGGGCTTATAGAACTACATATAAAAATCATGTGGGTATGTCTCCGTATAAGATGGTTTATGGAAAAGCATGTCACTTACCTCTTGAACTAGAACATAAGGCATATTGGGCCATTAAAGAGCTCTATTATGATTTCAAACTTGCCGGTGAGAAGAGGCTATTTGGCATTAGCTCAGTTGATGAATGGAGAACCCAGGCTTATGAGAATGCCAAACAGTTTAAAGAAAAAGTTAAAAGATGGCATGACAAAAGGATACAAAAACGTGAGTTTAATGTAGGTGATTATGTATTGTTATACAACTCTCGTTTAAGATTCTTTGTAGGCAAACTCCTCTCTAAATGGGAAGGTCCTTACGTCATCGAGGAGGTCTATCGTTCCGCTGCCATAAAAATCAACAACTTCGAAGGTACAAATCCGAGAGTGGTGAACAGTCAAAGAATCAAACATTATATCACAGGTAATCCTATAAATGTTGAAACTAATGTTATTGAAACCGTAACCCCGGAGGAATACATAAGGGACACTTTCCAGAACATTTCAGACTTCGAAAAGGAATAGGTATGAGGTACGGTAAGTAAACCGACTCCAAAACAGTTCTAATAGCAATTTTTCTCCGTTTTGGAATATTTAAGAAAATAGGAAAATAAGGAGTAGTCTGGGAAGGACATGAGGCGTCCACGAGGGTGGAGGGCACACCCTACCCCCTGGGTGCGCCCCCCTGCCTCGTGGGCACCCCGTGTGCTCTCTGGACTCCATTTTCTTGCACGATACTTCTTTTAGTCGGTAAAAATTCATTATATAATCTCCCGAAGGTTTTGACCACCGTACCACGCAAACATCCTCTGTTTTTGTTTTGAGCTGTTACTGCTGCAGATTAGAGCAATATGTCATCTCAAGATTCCGAGACAGAAAGCTATGTGGCTGATTACCTTGCAGATCATAAGGCCTATGGGGACTTGGAGCATTATGGTTGGACCACGGAGGAAGAAGAAGACTATGAGCCTAGGGGAAAGCAGGAGATGAGCTCAGATGAAGATGAAGTCCCCCTACCTCAACCTAGGGACATGCATGTGGAGTTCAAAAAGTCAAGCCTCCCCGACAGAGCAAAGAAACCTAAGACCGAGTTTATCCCTTTTCGCCTCATGCAGGAGAACAAACAGGAACTTTGCAAAAAGGTATTAAGCCTTGAGCAGGAGATCGGTGACCTAAGGGAGCAAAATTCTATCCTCAAGCGCAAATTAAGGAAGAAGCACACGCCATCAACAACTCCATCATCACCACCTCCGAAGAAGCAGAAATAAACGCATGGATATGGGCACTCCCCTTGGCAACTTCCAAGCTTGGGGGAGTGCCCCGGTATCGTATCATCGTCACACTTTTATCTCTACCCTTTTTCTTAGTTAGATCCTTTTGGTAATATCTTGATCTAGTAGAATAAAGTTTTAGTATGATCTAGTTTTGAGTTTTGCTTTATGATCCTTCTATGTAACCGAGTCTGTGAGCTATGTATAATAAAGATTAGTGTTGAGTCAAGGGCTTGATTTTCTTGCTATGATCTTGAGGGAATAAAAATAAAAGAGAAAGAATAAAAAGAAATAAAGAGATCATATGGATCTTATGTAGAGTAATGACTTCACATATAAAGAGTATGATGAATAAAGGTTGTTGAGAGTTGACAAACATAGTTTTGGTCATCATTGCAATTAATAGGAAGTAATAAAGAAATAGAGGTTTTCACATATAAATATACTATCTTGGACATCTTTTATGATTGTGAGCACTCATTAAAATATGACATCAAGACAACGTAATGGGTTATGTTTTCTTACATCCGAAATAAGTTATATTGTCATGAATCGTCCAACATGCATGCTTGCCTTTCCCTCGCATGCTAGCCAAATTCTTTGCACCAAGTAGAGATACTACTTGTGCTTCCAAATACCCTTAAGGCCAGTTTTGCCATGAGAGTCCACCATATCTACCTATGGATTGAGTAAGATCCTTCAGGTAAGTTGTCATTGCTGCAAGCAATAAAAATTGCTCTCTAAATATGTATGATTTATTAGTGTGGAGAAAATAAGCTTTATACGATCTTGTGATGTGGAAGAAATAAAAGCGACAGACTGCATAATAAAGGTTCATATCACAAGTGGCAATATAAAGTGACGTTCTTTCGCATTAAGATTTTGTGCATCCAACCATAAAAGCACATGACAACCTCTGCTTCCCTCGGCGAAGGGCCTATCTTTTATTCTTGTCTTATACTTCATGCAAGAGTCATGGTGATCTTCACCTTTTCTTTTTACATTTTATCCTTTGGCAAGCACAATGTGTTGTAAAGATCCTGATATATATAGCTAATTGGATGTGAGATTTCATGAACTATTATTGTTGACATTACCCTTGAGGTAAAAGGTTGGGAGGCAAAACTATAAGCCCCTATCTTTCTCTGTGTCCGACTAAAACTTCATAACCATAAATATTGCATGAGTGTCAGCAATTGTGAAAGAATAAATGATGGTTCAGTATGTGGACTTGCTGAAAAGCTCTCATATTGACTCTTTCCCATGTTATGATAAATTGGAATTGCTTCAATGACTGAGACTATAGTTTGTTAGTTTTCAATGAAGTTTCCGATTCATACTTGAAATTGTGATTGAATTGTTACTTTAGCATAAGAAATCATATGACAATATATATATAGTGGCACTATTCTAATCCTGGGATTAGAATAACTATTTGGATCACGGGGCCCTATATAGGGCGCGCAGATGTCCTCCCGAACCTGCGGAGAAAAAAACACATAGTCCCCTCCCTTGCCTTCTTCCCCCGATCCAGCCTGCCTCCTGCCCCCGCCCCACCTCCCACTCCTCCTCTGCCTTCTTCCCCGGAGCCATCCCAAACCTCCGGCCGAATCAGCCGCCGCCGCCGTCCCCAAAAACCGCCGCCAGCACCGCCACCCTCTCCGGATCGCGCCGCCACCTCCATCTCCCTCCCCGGATCACCCAGCCACCGCCACCTCCCTCCCTTGTCGCGCTGCCACCACTGTCTTCCTCCCCAAAATAGCGCCATGGCCACCACCTCTGGCCTCTCGTGCACCGCTCCCCTGCTCGTCGACCTCCGTGCGCGGCTCTGCGCCGCAACCATCGCCGGCGGCGAACCCCAACCACCATTAACCTAGGCGCGCCCCCGGCTTGCTCTGACGCGGATCCAGTCAACCCTGCAACCCTTCCCTCCGGTGAGCCTCCTCCCGCCCTCTGCCTTCCTCTTCTCCTTGTCTACCTCCGGGGAGCTTCCCTTGATCCTCTGGTTTGTCCCGCCCTTCCCCCACGTCCTTCAAGTGGCTGAGGTAGCACACAAGCCGTTCATCCCCACAACCTCGGGCCGTTCTACGACGCGGCCCAAGGACGTTCACCGCTCCAGTGCCCGGATCACACTGTCACCATGCTTCGCGAGGCCAAGATCTTTCCATTCTCCATTCGTCGACAGCGGATCATACTGAGAAGTCAGGTGTGTCTCCTTTCGCTCCTCTCCACTTTGCTGCATGTATTGGATCCTCTGTCCCTCCTCTGCATTTGTATATGAACTGCAGTGTGGACACATTTTGAGCTTCCGTGTCTCTCTGATGCAAGTTTGCAAGCGTCGTGTTTCGGCTGTTCGTCCCAGCAGCCATGAGGTGCTCCTGCTACCAACCAAGAACAGGGCCGAAACTGGGACATTTTTATTCTCAAATGCATCGCTGCATTTTTGTGTATATGAACATTTTACTCCCTGTTCTTTACATTCTGTGATCTCCAATAGAGCTTTTGATGCAAAATGACTGTTGGATGGGTTAATGCAGTGAAATGTCACCCTGGAAAAAGCTTTTTCGGTGTAATGTAACAGAGAGCACAGAGATGAAACACTTACGAAGTTCAGAGAGATATAGGATAGTAATTCAATGGGGAAAAGTAGTGGCACTTAACTCTTTTTCATTGTGTGCACACTTCTGTCTGTATTCCCCCATTTTGTAGAAAGTGTAAGAGAACAGTATTATGCTCACAAACGGGAACTGTTATTCGATTATTTATTCATGTGAATGAATGCAATTTGTATATCAAACAAAAATTATGTGTTGGTTATCACGTGCCATATCATCTTATTTTTGGTATCTTCATATGTACAATGTGTCATTCAAAAAAGTACATGTTGCAAAAAAATACTCTCTAGTTATAAACAAACATGAACTTCGTATAAGCCCGTTGACAAAAAAATAAATCATTGTGAGAAAAAGAAGTGCACCGAAAAAAGGTGTTAGTCTTCAGAAAACATAATAAGTTGAAATTAATATGATAGCTTAATTCGATATTTATTAAAAAGAAAAAAAAATAAGTTCAATTTAAAATCACAAAATGGTTCAATGTTTATAAAAATGATATTTTCAGTCTCTAAAAAACCAAGAAGGTCAAATTGAAATAATAGAGAAGTTCAATTTTTTTTATATAAAACAAATTTTTTCCATTTCCAGCAAGACCCCAAGTTCAAAATTAAGTTACGAAGCGGTTCGATATTTCTTCTTAGTGGCCACATATTGTGTTTTTTAATAAAAATGTGTGTTCCAACTTTTAAAAAATAGAGCAGTTTGATTTTTCTAAAAACTCAGAATTTCCAAGTTATTAAAGAATAAATCCAACAAGTTCAAGTTGAAAAAGGGAATTAGTTTGATGTTATTTAAAAATAAAAAATTATTTTCCCAAAATAAAACAAAGAAGTTCAAATTTAAAAAAAGCGAGAAGTTCGAAAATTGTAAAAACCTAAAATTTATATGCTCAAAAAGGAAGGTCAGATTAAAAAGCCAAGAAATTCAAAAAGGTTTATAAAAATATATTTTCCCTCTTTTCAAGAAATACCTTGAAGTTCAAATTTAAATAATTGAGTGGTTCAATATTTATTACATAACTAGAACTTTTCCAGTTACTAATGAATAACACCAACAAGTCCTAACTAAAAAACTGAAGATGTTTGATACTTATAAAAAAAACTTAGCTTTTTCCAACTACAAAAGATTAAAACCAAGAAGTTAAATATAAAAATTCAGAATAGTTCAATGTATATAAAAAACTTAGGTTTTCTCATTACTAGAAAATAAAATCAAGAAGTTTAATTGGAAAAAAGCGGAGCAGTTTGATATTTATGTGAAAAAATCGGATGTTTATTGTTACCAAAGAATAAAATCAATAAGTTCAATTTCAAATAACGAAGAATTTTAATGTTTCTAAAAAACCTCCAATTTTCACATTTCTAAAAAAACACAATGAAGTTTAAATAAAAAGGGCAGAATGGTTCAATGTCTATAGAAAACTCAGATATTTTCACGTAACAAAGAGAAGTTCAGATTGATAAATGTCAGAAGTTCACGTACTACACGGTGTGCATTTGTGTGTGAACAAAAATAATGAAAAGGAAAAGGTTAAAAGTTTTGTTTCTAGAAGTTCAAGTTCTTGGCCCGACAAAGTTCAAAAATTCTTGTGAGAAAGGTTGAACAAAAATACATGACCGAAGTTCAAGGTGAAAACAGCAAGAAATTCAACTACTAGACGGAATGCGTTTTAGATAAGAATATAATAATAGAAAACAAAGAGATTAAGAGGTTTGTTGCAATAAGTTCACGTGCTCCTCCATGCACGGTTCACAATTTATGTTGCGGGACACCCGACCTCCCATTACATATTTTAAAAATGGCAAAAAATGACGTCCCACCTTCAATTGCGTGTAATTCAACGTATGCACAAACATGCGACAGAAGTTCATAGTGAAAACAATGAGAGGTTCAAATACTGCAAGGAATGCATTTCAGGTGAAAATAAAAGTATAAATAAATAAAAGCAAAAAAGCTTTGTTGAAAGAAGTTCAAGTGCTTTGTCCTGGGAAGTTCAAAAATTCTTGTGAGAGAGGTTCACCTTGTATTTCCATGTTCGTAAACACAAAAAAGAAATTGTTTTTTGCCTTTTAAAATAATTCTCTCAATCCACAAAGAAGTTCAGTTATTATTTGGGAGCAATTTGATTAAAAAAGAAAATAAAAAATTCAAACTATAAAAATGGAAAAAGTTCTTGTACTACATGGTGTGTTTAATATGAGAAAAATTAATAAAAAGGCAAGGTCCAAATTTTTTGTTGTTATAAGTTCAAGTCCTCGGTCAGGGAAAGTTAAAAAATATATTTGTGAGAGAGGTTTGTACAAAAAGAATATCATTTGTGTAACACTGACGAATGAATGAGATAATTACAAACGAAAGTACGTCACAGAAGTTCAACGTAAAAACAGCAGGAAATTCACCTACTACACTGAATGAATATCAGATGAAAAACTTTTAAAACCGCCGCGAGTATGAAAAAATGATCAACACGGGAAAGTTGCGTGTTTACATCAGCTTTCCATTGGTATATCACTCGTTGAATTCCGGGGAGTGGATGGAGAGCTACGAGTAGTGGATGGAGATCTGCGAGCAAAAAAACACATCAAAAACAGAGTGAAGTTCAGGTAGACATGCTGAGAAGTTCAGGTTCTTCACGCAGTGCATTTTCGGAGAATCTGTTTCGTGATAAAGGCAGAACGAATGATCTCTCCATTTTCGTAATTACTTGAAAACGGCTAGGAATCAGAGAAAACCATCAACATGAAGAAGTTTCTCATTTTTCGTAGCTTTTCAACGGGATATTTTTTGCGCCTTTCCGTTCAAGTTTGTAGAAAATATGGCGAAAATATGTTTTTTGCCATTTTCAAAACGGACTTAAAACCGTAAGGAATTGAGAGAAATAATACATACCAAAAAGTTTCGCATTTGTTCAAGCTTTCCAACGCCATATCATTTGCTCCATTTGGACGCACGGTTAAAAAATTAGCTCGAAAATACGAACTCGGTAGGACTTGGACCATTTTCTAAATTACTCATAAATCATTCAAAATTAGAAAAAAAAACTTTCAAGATGAAAAAGTAGCGCATTTTCATAAGATTTCCAACGCCATATCATATGCCTCAATTGGATTAGCCGTCTAGAAATGACATCGAAAATACGAACTCAGCTGTTCGGTTTACGAAATTTGATGTTTTTTTCAAATTACTCTTTAACCATAGGGATTTAGAGAAAACTTTCAACATGTGGAAGGAGCGGTTTTGCAGCAGCTTTTCAACGCCATATTATTTACCTCATTCCGATAAACGGTTTAGAAATGCGATCGAAAATACGATTCATGTTTTTTGTGTGAAGAAAAAACTGTTTTCAAAACAGCTCTTAAACCGCTTATATTTTGCCAAAAATTTAAGTTGGGTCATGATATTGGTGTCCATAGCTTTCCAACGGTATATCGCAAGCCCCATTTGGGCAATGTTGGCGGAAGTTCAACCTAGTTCACAAAGAAGTTCAACGTACTACTAGCGGGGCAGGTCAGGTTGTGATCAGAATATTATTCTGATCCCGTGATCAGAATAGTGTTTATGTATGTATGTGTATATATATATGTGTGTGTGTGTGTGTGTCTATATATACAGCCCGTCTATTCTGACAATATTATCAGAATAGTTATTCTGATAACACTTCCGTATTGAATGCTTAATGCGAGGGCACTGCACTCTCTTTAGCTAGAGCACTGCAGTGATGAGGCGAGTGAACTTCCCATGGCAAAAAACTGCACACAGTGTTTTTTCTGATACTGTTTTCGCTCTATTTTTTGAACCTTTTGTCGGAACGAGGCGTGTAATATATCGTTGAAAAGCTATGGATTAGGCGCAACTTCGCCATGTTGAACACTTTTCTAGATTCCTCATGATTTAATAGCAGTTTTGAAAATGGTGCAGCCCACAACGAGTGGCAGCGAGCATTTTTCGCATTTTTTCTAAACCGCTCGTCGGAATGAAGCAAATAATACACCGTTTGATAGATATCGTCGAGGCGCATCTTTTTCATATGTATTTCTTTCTCTAATTCGTTACGGTTTAAGAGAAGTTTCAAATTTACTAAATCGCGGAATTCCGTTTTTCAAAAAAATTCAAATTTTCGGTACTGTTTTCGATCTAGTTTTTTAACCGTTTGTCGAAATGAGGCGCCTAATATGTCGTTGGAAAGCTATGGACAAGGCGCAACTTTCATATGTAGAAATGGTTTTGAGCTTCCTTACAGTTTTAAGTTAATTTTGAAAATCGTGTGGCAAACGACAAGTGGCAGCGGCCGTTTTTCGCGAAATTTTTACAAACTGGACGTTGAAATGATTCAAATGATATGCCGTTGGAAAGATATCGACGAGACGTAACTTTTTCATGTAGAACACTCTCTCTAATTCTTTACGGTTTAAGAGCAGTTTTAAATTTACCAAAATGCGGACACTTTGTTTTTTGCGACACCCAAATAGACGTGGGTACTCCATCCGACTGAAAACCGCACTGCATCGGATGAACAACCGCACTTCATTGGACAAACAAGTACACTGCATGATATCTTTTTTGTGGGACGTAATTTTTCCTAAACGAGGTGGAGTGCACTTCATGTCGAGTGTTGGTGAACCGCAATACTATGAAAAGTGAACCTCGAGACTACCGTAAACGGGCCGTACTGCATCAAACAGAAAACCGCACTTATTTAGACTAAAATCCGCACTTCATTGGACAGACAAGTGCACTGCATGATTTCTTTTTTGTGGGACGTAAATTTTCGAAAACAAAGTGGAGTGCACTACTTCAGACTAAAAACCGCACTTCGTCGGACAGACAAGTGCACTGCATGATTTCTTTTTTATGGGACGTAAATTTTTTCAAACGAGGTGGAGTTCACTTCACGTTGAGTGTTGGTGAACTACAATACTATGAAAAGCGAACCTCGAAACTACCGTAAACGGGCGATGACACTACCGAAAGTGAACCGCTTGAGATTTTTCCAAACTCAATATTTTTTATGTGCGTAGACCGGGCGAGTGGACCGCAGGGACTGAGCAAGTGAACCACATGTAACGAGAAGTGAGCTGCTTTCCGAGGTGTTTTTATTTTGGATCACCAAATGAACCACAAAGGAGTTTTATGGCAAACTTCGAGAGAGAACAAAGTGAGCTTCTATTGAGATGTTAACTGCACTGCATAAAGCACTCATCAACTAGAAAAATGACACTTGAGTACCTCACTAGTTAACTGCACTGCATAATGTATATCCATTTTTCCAAAATGTAAATCAAAATGAATTACACCAAAACAATACACCCATTTTGATACTGTACAATACACACTTCACTGCAAAACTGAAGATTTCTATGGTTGCTAATGGTTCTAAACTTCTCATTTTTTACCCGTCACCCTCTCATGTGCCTCCATACTTCCTCGACGACCCACACTACTAGGGAAAAGGCTAGCAGCAGCGCGGGTTTTAGGCCTATCAGCAGCACGGGTACCCGCGCTACCAATAAGGCGCTATAGCTAACTCTTAGTAGTAGCGCTGCCTGTACCCGCGCTACCACTATTAACTATAGCAGCAGCGCTTTTCAGGAACGCGCTGCTATTACTTAGCTGTAGCGATTTCCCGGTCCAGCACTACTGTTATATCTTTCACCATTTCCCCATTCCGGCTTCGTTAAACTGCAATTTCCAGATACTAGGTACTACTAGATATCAATTTCATAAAGCATTATAGGTACTAGGTAGTACTCCCTCGGTTCGAAATTACTCGTCGTGGTTTTAGTTCAAATTTGAACTCAAACCACGATGAGTAATTTGGAACCGAGGGAGTACTAGATAACAATTTCATATATAGTCAACATGCATCCTCAAGTAGTACAAGGTGACATCGACGACAATCATCATATTTAGTTCTAGATGATATTGATGACGATCATCATATGTAGTTCTACATGATATCGACGACGATCATCATATGTAGTTCTAGATGATATAGCCACATACACATATGTAGTTCTAGATGATATCGACGACGATCATCATCCTCAAGCCTGGGCGGTGGGTGTTCCTGATAGTAATTAGGATGGCCTGTCCAGCACGAAGATTCTTGCCAACGAGGAATCTCTTCCACCCAACCGAGTTCAAGTGTGTGCGACCATCTGTGCCCATGCGGTAAGTACATGTGGTGACGGAGCCCCTTGCGGTAAGGCATAGTCCAACTGAGCCTTCTTCATCAGGCTCGATACCACAACTCACAGATAGGTTCTTTGGCAATCTCTGAATAAGAAAAACATATCAATTAATAAATAGCCTAAGCATGCGATCAGACTCTACACTAAAGTATATCATCGACTAGATTCCACAAAGCATATCATTGGACTCTACACTAAGCATATCATCGGATTCACTAAGCATATAATCGGATAATTTGCATTTGTAAGTATAACAATAAAGCATATATATATATATATATATCATCAAATTACTACATGCAGTATGTATAACATACCATTTCATGCCAATCGACCATGGTACTTCTCAGGCGGGTCACGAATGGCACCCCGACAAAGTCATCATGTGGCGGAATTATGTCCCATAGGTTGCACACCTCCTCCTCGCTCAGCCTCATTCTTTGAGCTATGATGGCTTCATGAAGTGGGTTCTCATCATCTTCATTGAGTGGGTCCTCATTATCTTCATCATCTTCGTCATCTTCATCATCTTCCACCAGGTTGATATAAATGACAACCAGCTTGGCTCTTTCTGCTCTGAAGGAGAATCTGATCAACTCACCACCAGTAAGACGCATGCGAGCGAGGAAACGGGCCCATCCATCTCCTCCAATCTGCGACATATTGCGTCCTTTCTCGATCTCCATAGTGTACGGCCCCCCAGGAGCCTCAAATGTCACAGTGTCTCCTGTCAGCTTGTTGAATTTCAACCTCACATTGCATGGGACGATCCGTGTAAGAAAAGCAAAATGACACAATGCAGTAATGCCAACACTAAAAATAAAATAGTTGTTACATTTCATCTAATTTCTTACCGCCGCATGACGAAAACTCGGATGTAAGTAGATGCCAAACAGCTTGCCAGTTGCAAGGCTGCTGGCGCACCTTGACTTGCACAGTCGACATAGTGGTGCTGGTGGTGGCGCCATTTTACTAAATCAACTAAATCAAAATGTTATAAATCAACTAGCCTACTAAATCAACTAAATCAACTAGCCTACTAAATAAACTAAATCAAAATGTTCTAAATCAACTAAATCAACTAAATCATATCAACTAAATTGACTAAATCAACTAGCATACTAAATCAACTATCATACTAAATCCACTAGCATACTAAATCAACTAAATCAAAATGTTACATGTGAAAGCCTACTAAATCAAAATGTATCAGGGAGGAGGGACAAGGAGGGGCGACTCGAGGAGGGAGAAGATAGTAGGACGGAGGAGGAAGGCGGAGCGAGCAGGGGCCGGCCGGCGGCGAGTGGAGGGAGGACAGATCAAGGAGGAAGGCAGAGCGAGGAGGGGGCGGCCAACGGCGAGTGGAGGGAGGATGGAGGAGGAGGCCGGTACTGAGTCCAGCGAGGAGGATGAGGCGACAGCGGCGCAGATCGGGGGAGGGGCGATGGGGGAGGACCGGCGGCGCGGGGGGTGAGGAGGAGACCGTGAGTGTGTGTGAGTGTGATCTGTGGATGAGGCTAGTGAGATCTGTAGTTAATTTAGCAGTAGCGATTATTGCCTGAATGCGCTGCTGCTACGTTACGTAGCAGTAGCGCTATCTATTTTAATGAGCTGCTGCTATAACTGGCCTCGCGGCGGCGTCGTGGGAATTTTAGAAGTAGCACCGCTTGGAGTGCGCGCGCTACTGATAAACTTGTTTCAGCAGCGAGTTTCCACAGCCCGCGCTACTTCTACTTAGCAGCAGCGCCTGATTTTATAGCGCGCTGCTGGTAAGATTCTGTGTATAGGCTTTTCCCTAGTAGTGCCAACTGAGCTGCAACCGAGAGAACCTGGACTTGTGGCCATCAGGTGGAAACAAAACTCAACAAACGCTAGGTGGAGGCGCCAAGTGAGGCATCTCGAAACCGAGGTAGATGTAGCCAGGAGGAGAGCTGTTATGTACTGCATGCAAGCCATACTACACTGCAGACTCGGGGACCAACAGCACATAAAAAACTGAAAAATAGCATGCATCAGGGGGGATAACGAACTACACATGCGCCACTGATGATCTGCATCGGGCGCTGAGGTCAACTGCACCTCCGCAGTTTTTGTGGACTGTATAGTTGTGGTCGCCGGGACGGACCAGAAGGATGAGGTCGACCTTGACCCGCTGGATGTCGCCGTCGGCGCACGAGCTAGGGAGGAGAGGGCCATGGCGGGCTCACCGGATCTGGGGAGGGAGCCTTGGCCGGTGACGAGGTAGTTGGGGAGGCCGCCGTCAAGCTCATCGATGGGTAGGGGAGACAAGGGGAGGGAGGGCACCGCCGGCCATAGCAACGCGGGATCCGACAATCCATCACAGCGTCGGCCGATCAGGAGGGAAGGAGGGCATCACCGGCCATCCAGCATAGCACTGGCCGGTCGGGAGGGTGGGCGCCATGGGGGAAGGCTGCAGGGGGGCGGCGCCGACGGTGGATGTTGTGATGCTGCGAACGCCGATCTAGCGTCGGACAACTTGGGGGTTGGTGATGCGGGGCAGCACTTTGGAAGATGGAGGTGCCTGGATCCGGCGACCACCGGCGCGCGCCGACGAAGGGAACCAGGAGGAGGGAGGCGGCGGGGCGGTGCGAGCCCGATCCAGCGGCGAGTCGGGGCGGTGAGGCGGCAGTCGGGGAGGCGCGAGGCGTGGTGGGGCGGGGATCCGGCGGCGCGGGGTTGAAGGGGTAGAAGGTCGCGGGTGGTGGAGCCGTGGCGCGGTGGGGCTCGCCGCGGTGGGCGTGGTGGAGGAAGGTGGGGGCGAGGCGAGGGAAAGGTGGAAGAAGGTGAGCTTGTGCTCTGGCAGTGGCGGCGCCGGTACAAGGTGGAGGGAGGTGGGGGTTTGGATCGGGAGAAGAGGGAGGTGGGTGTCGTGTAGGAGCTGGGGGTGGGCTTTGTTGCGGTTTGGTTAGTGGTAGAGTGGTGGTTCGGTTCGCGGGGCGGTGCGGAGAGAGGGGTTATCAGAATAAGAGGAAGTGTTATTAGAATAAGGTCTTAAGGGGTGTTATTAGAATAGACCCACCTTTATATATATACTATTAGTACGTTGATCTTCCCTGTGAACTCGGTTGAACTTCCGCCAACATTGCCGAAACGGGGCTTGCGATATACCGTTGGAAAGCTATGGACACCAGTATCATGACCCAACTTCAATTTTTGACAAAATGTAAGCGGTTTAAGAGCAGTGTTGAAAACCGTTTTTTCTTCGCACAAAAAACATTAATCGTATTTTCGATCGCATTTCTAAACCGTTTATCGGAATGAGGCATATAATATGGCCTTGGAAAGCTGCTGCAAAACCGCTCCTTCCACATGTTGAAAGTTTTCTCTAATTCACTATGGTTAAAGAGTAATTTGAAAAAACGTAAAATTTTGTAAACCAAACAGCTGAGTTTGTTTTTTCGATGTCATTTCTAAACGGCTAATGCAATGGAGGCATATGATACGGCGTTGGAAAGCTTATGAAAATGCACTACCTTTTCATCTGGAAAGTTTTTTTTCTAATTTTGAATGGTTTAAAAGTAATTTAGAAAATGGTCCAAGTCCTACCGAGTTCGTATTTTTGAGCTAATTTTTTAGCCGTGCGTCCGAATGCAGCAAATGATATGGCATTGGAAATCTTGAACAAATGCGAAACTTTTTGGTATGTATTGTTTCTCTAAATTCTTTATGGTTTTAAGTCAGTTTTGAAAATGGTGAAAAACGTATTTTTGCCATAATTTCTACAAACTTTATCGGAATTGGGCAAATAATATACCGCTGAAAAGCTACGAAAAATGCGAAACTTTTTCATGTTGATGGTTTTCTTTGATTCCTAGCCGTTTTCAAGTAATTCCAAAAACGGCGGGATCATTCATTCTGCCTCTATCGCGAAAGAGATTCTTCAAAAATGCACCGCGTGAAGAACCTGAATTTCTTGGTGCGTGTACCTGAACATCACTCTGTTTTTCACGTGATTTTCTTGCTCGTAGATCTTCATCCACTGCTCGTAGCTCTCCATCCCACTCACGGGAATTGAGCGGGTGATATACCGATGGAAAGCTGCTGTAAACACGCAACTTTCCCGTGTTGATCATTTTTTTATACTCGCGACGATTTTAGAAGTTTTTCATCTGAAATTCATTCAGCGTAGTAGGTGAACTTCCTGCTGTTTTCACGTTGAACTTCTGTGACGTATGTTTGTTTGTAATTTTCTCATCCATTAGTCAGTGTTACACAAATAATATTGCTTTTGTACAAACATCTCTCACAATAAGTTTTTTAACTTTCTTCGACCGAGGACTTGAACTTACACAAATGATATTCCTGTCATTTTGAGGTAAATTAGAAAATGGCGAGATCATGATTCTGCGTTCATCGCGAACGGAAATGCACTGCGTCAAGTAGTTGAACTTCCGGGGCATGTCTGTTTGAACTTCACTCTGTTTTTGACGTGTTGTTTTTTGCACTGCGTGAAGTAGTTGAACTTCTGGGGCATGTCTGTTTGAACTTCATGCTGTTTCACTTTATTGTATTTTTCTTATATGAAACACACACATGTAGTACGTGAACTTCCGCTTGTTATCACGTTGAACTTCTCTCTGCTTTGAGAGAGTTATTTTAAAACACAAAAAACAACATATTTTTTATGTATTTTGGACATAAAAATACACGGTGAACCTCTCTCACAAGATTTTTTTAACTTTTCCTCGTCGAGCACTTGAACTTCTAGCAACCATTTTTTCGTTTACGAGATTGTTTTTAAAAGTGCAAAAAATGGTGTTGTGTTTTTTTATTTTTTGAACAGGTAAATCCTAGGTTTTTATAAACTCTGAACTTCTCTGTTCTTTCAATTTTAACTTGACCTTTTCATATTTTTGAGTAAGGAATTGTATTCGATTTTTATATAGAAAAATCAAACTTGGAAATACAAGATGAACCTCTCTCGCAAGAATTTTTGAACTTCTCCGGACAGAGCAGTTGAACTTCTTTCAACAAACATTTTAAGCTTTTTTCTATACTTCTTTTTTCATCACCTGAAATGCATTCCTTTGCAGCACTTGAACTTCTCTGTTATTTTAATTTGAACTTCTTAGTTTTATTCTTTAGTAACAAGGAAAATCGAGTTTTTTGAACTTCTTTGTTTTAAAATATTGAACTTCTTGGTTTTACGTTTTAATAATGTGAAAAATCCGATTTTTTATTGGACATCGAACTTCACCATTTTTAAAATTTGAAATTCTTAGTTTTATTGGTTAGTAAAGGGGAAAATGTTTTTTTCTATATAAACAATGATACCGCGTCATTATTTTAATTTGAACTTCTAGTTTTTATAGAATGGGGAAAATCAGTTTTTATACAATCCTTAGAAATGTTCCTCTTTTTAATTTGAAGTTCTATGTTTTTTTACAAACGGGGAAATCTGTTATAAAGATTTTTGACCTACTTTTTTTGAACTTCTTGCTCAATTTTTTTGAACTTCCAAATTTGTCTTTTAGATATTAAAAACTTCATTTTTTTAACGTTGACCTGCTTCGGTTTTTAAATTTGAACTTCTTATAGAATTTTGTCGTGAGATTTTATGCATTTTTTGCTTTTCAGTGAAATGGCCTAGGCGGTCCTTTTTTCATTTGATCATTTTTCTTCTGTATGTGGTACACGTGAACTTCATAATTTCTTAAACATGAACTTTGCGTGCTATTCCATGATTTTTTTGTTTACATTTTAGTTTACATTCATGAAAATTTGAATTTTTTTTAACCATCGAACTGCTCTGTTTTTTTAGATTTGAACTTCTAGGTTTTTTTAATGGATAAAATCCCCTTTTTTTTATGTGTGTGTGTTTGTGCACGTGTGCGCGTAGCCATAAAAGCTGATTTGTTTTTGAGTTGGTGGTGGTGTTTTTCTGGTGGCGGTTCTTGTTTCACGTTCTCTCCAATTTTTAGACTGTATGCTTTCACTTTGAAAATTTTAATTGCACCATTTTCACTATGTATGGACTTATGCTATTTTTATATTTGAACTTCTCACGTGAACTTTTAGAGAGAGAGAGTTATTGAAAATTTTCTTTCTCATGTTTAGCTGAAATCAAAAACAACAAAATCACTCAGCTCATAGTTTGCTTTTTCTTATTTCTACATCTTGCATGCATTTTTTAAAGTAGGACTCAATTTGCAAACATATTTTATTATTTTTGTCCAAGTTTTATACAGAACACCACAATCATCTGCCCAAAGCATGTCAGGTAATGTTTTTAACGAAGAGAAGTTATTTTTTGTATATCTGAATGTCATGCAATTTCATATATGAACTTCCACGGTTTTGTTTTTCCTAAACTTTTTAAGTTGTAAACATTGTGGCTTGAGCATATGCATTTTTGCTAAGTAGGCGGAGAAGTGTATAATAAAAAATACACACGGACCAGCAACATTGTCATCACATATTCTGCAAAAGATTCAGAACACAAGATGCAGTCCCTGAACATCCAACCTAGGCCATTTTTGCAATAATCTGAAGGTCGGGTGGTACAACAGAGCAATCACTCTGTTATCTGAAGTTCAAATACCTGACATACTGAAGGTTTAACTTCATAGCCATGGGGAGCAGGAAAGTTAGTGGGAGGCAAAGAAATCACCAAGGTTTGGGTATTACAGGGAGGAAAAAGATCAATTTTTCTGGAAAAAAATTGACCATCAGACGAGAAGGAGGAGGAAGTGGGGAGAAGAGAGAAGGAGGAAGATGAAGTGGATAAGCATTAGGAAGATGGTCGGGGCAGGGTGGGGATGGGGCTGTGGAGGAGTAGGAAGGCGCGTAGGAGCAGAGGCAGACTGTGCCGGTGGGGAGGGAAGGTCGCGGAGGAGTAGAGGGAAGGTCACGCCGGATGGGAGGGCAGATCGCGCCAGAGCAGTGGAAAGGTCGCGCCGCTGGGGAGGTTGGGGCGGGGCGGAGGGCGCCCGGCCGACGTGCGGTGGTGACGGATCTGGGCACGCGTCGGTGGTTGGCGGGGAGCTGGCCGACGCATGGTGGCGATGGATCCGGGCAGGCACCGGCGGTTGGGGAGGTGGAGTCGCCGGTGGTTGGCGACGCCAATTGTGGCAGGGTGGGGACGGCGGCGTGGGTGGCTGGGTCAAGGCGGCGTGGTGGGTGGTTGGGTCACGACGGCCGACGACGTAGGTGGCTGGATCCGCGCGGGAGCGGCAAGATCTCACACGGTGCTCGATCCACGCGGTGGCGGCGACGGAAGTCCAGGACGGCGCTGGGGAAGAAGGAAGGGGAGGATGGGGAGGCCGGGCGGGATCAGAGTGTAGGGGAGCCGGGGTGGGATCGGGGTGCGGGGGGAGGTGGGGCGGCCATGGCGTGGGGAGGCTGGTGGGCCGGTCGGGGTACGTTTCTTTTTCAGATCTCGGGAACACCCTCACGCGCTCTATATAGGGGCTAACGTGACCAGAATGACTATTCCAATCCTAGGATTAGAATAGTGCCACTATATATATATATGTTGCTGTTATAAGAATGATCATGATGCCCTCATGTCCGTATTTTATTTTATCGACACCTCTATCTCTAAACATGTGGACATATTTTTCGACTTCGGCTTTCGCTTGAGGACAAGCGAGGTCTAAGCTTGGGGGAGTTGATACGTCCATTTCGCATCGTGCTTTTATATCGATTTATTGCATTATGGGATATTCTCTCTTATTTTACAAGGTTTACATGAAGAGGGAGAATGCCGGCAGCTGGACTTCTGGGCTGGAGAAGGAGCAAATATTAGAGACCTATTCTGCACAACTCCAAAAGTCCTGAAACTTCACAGGAGCAAGTTTCATAATATATAAAAATATTGGGCGAAAGAAGTACCACAGGGGGGCCACCCACCATCCATGAGGGTGGGGGCACGCCCTACCCCCCTGGGTGTGGCCCCCTGCCTCGTGGGCCCTCTCGCAGCCCTCTGATGCCCATCTTCTACTATATGAGGTCTTTCGTGGAGGAAAAATCGATAAGCTAGCTTGAGGGAGTCCTAGATTAGGGGGTCTCCGACAGCCGGACTATATCCTTTGGCCGGACTGTTGGACTATGAAGATACAAGATTAAAGACTTCGTCCCGTGTCCGGATGGGACTTTCCTTGGCGTGGAAGGCAAGCTTGGCAATACGGATATGTAGATCTCCTCCCTTGTAACCGACTTTGTGTAACCCTAGCCCCCTCCTGTCTATATAAACTGGAGGGTTTAGTCCATAGGACAACATACAATCATACCTTAGGCTAGCTTCTAGGGTTTAGCCTCTACGATCTCGTGGTAGATCAACTCTTGTAATACTCATATCATCAATATCAATCAAGAAGGACGTAGGGTATTACCTCCATCAAGAGGGCCCGAACCTGCGTAAACATCGTGTCCCCTGCCTCCTGTTACCATCCGCCTTAGACGCACAGTTCGGGACCCCCTACCCGAGATCTGCCGGTTTTGACACCAACATTGGTGCTTTCATTGAGAGTTCCACTGTGCCGTCACCATAAGGCTCGATGGCCCCTTCGATCATCGGTAACGATGCGGTCCAGGCTGAGGTTTTCCTCCCCGGACAAATCTTCGTATTCGGCGGCTTTGCACTGCGGGCCAATTCGCTTGGCCATCTGGAGCAGATCGAGAGCTACGCCCCTGGCCATCAGGTCAGGTTCGGAATCTTAAATTACACCGCCGATACCCGCGGATACTTGATCTTTGACGGATTAAAGCCCACGTCAGGTGCGCCGCACAAATCACGACGAGCATGATGTAACTCTGTCGTCAGACAGTGTTCGGGAGATTGCATCTGCAGCCACTCCGGCCTTCGATCCGGAGCAAATTGCGCCATCCGAGGATGGAGGGATAGACCCCGCCACGGAGACCGCACTCTCAGTGGCGATGGAGCCGGATACTGACTTCACCCCTTACAAGAGCTGTGTTGCCGAACCACTGGATTTGTCTCCGGCCACGGACTCCGAACCGCCTGCACCCGTGCCTATCGAATCCGACTGGGCGCCGATCATGGAGTTCACCTCCGCGGATATCTTTCAGCACTCGCCTTTCGGCGATGTGCTAAATTCATTAAGGTCTCTCTCCTTGTCAGGAGAACCTTGGTCGAACTATGTCCGGCTAGAATGGGACGGGGACGACGAAGAAATTCACTGCCCACCCACCACCCACTTAGTAGCCACTGTCGACGATTTAACCGACATGCTCGACTTCGACTCCGAAGACATCGACTGTATGGATGACGATGCAGGAGACGATCAGGAACCACCGTCCACAGGGTGCTGGACCGCCACCTCATCATATGATATTTACATGGTGGACACCGCCAAAGAAGGCAATGGCGACGAGATAGCGGAGGATGACCCCTCCAAGAAGCAACCTAAGCGCCGACGTCAGCGGCGCCGCTCTAAGTCCCGCCACAGCAAAAGTAGTGATACCGGCACAAGAGACAATAACACTCCGGATAGTGCCGAAGACAACCACAATCCCCTCCAGCATGATGTAGAGTGATACGTCTCCAACGTATCTATAATTTTTGATTGCTCCATGCTATATTATCTACTGTTTTGGACTATATTGGGCTTTATTTTCCACTGTTATATTATTTTTGGGACTAACCTATTAGCCGGAGGCCCAGCCTAGAATTAATGTTTTTTTGTCTATTTCAGTGTTTCGAAGAAACGGAATATCAAACGGAGTCCAAACGGAATAAAACCTTCGGGAACGTGATTTTCTCACCGAACGTGATCCAGGAGACTTGGACCCTACGCCAAGGCATCAGAGAGGCGGCCACGAGGGTGGGGGCGCCCCCCCTAGGGCGCGCCCCCCTACCTCGTGGGCCCCTCAGAGCTCCACCGACATACTTCTTCCTCCTATATATACCTGCGTACCCCCAAACGAATAGAACAGGAGCCAAAAACCTAATTCCACTGCCACAACTTTCTGTATCCACAAGATCCCATCTTGGGGCCTCTTCCGAAGCTCCGCCAGAGAGGGCTGTCATCACGGAGGGCTTCTACATCAACACCATAGCCCCTCCGATGAAGTGTGAGTAGTTTACTTCTGACCTTCGGGTCCATAGCTAGTAGCTAGATGGCTTCTTCTCTCTTTTTGGAACTCAATACAAAGTTCTCCCCCTCTCTTGTGGAGATCTATTCGATGTAATCTTCTTTTTGCGGTGTGTTTGTTGAGACCGATGAATTGTGGGTTTATGATCAAGTCTATCTATGAATAATATTTGAATCTTCTCTGAATTCTTTTATGTATATTAGTTATCTTTGCAAGTCTCTTCGAATTATCCATTTGGTTTGGCCAACTAGATTGGTAGTTCTTGCCATGGGAGAAGTGCTTAGCTTTGGGTTCGGTCTTGCGGTGTCCTTTCCCAGTGACAGAAGGGGCAGCAAGGCACGTATTGCATCGTTGCCATCGAGGATAACAAGATGGGGTTTATTTCATATTGCATGAATTTATCTCTCTACATCATGTCATCTTGCTTAAGGCGTTACTCTGTTTTTAACTTAATACTCTAGATGCATGCTGGATAGCGGTCGATGAGTGGAGTAATAGTAGTAGATGCAGAATCATTTCGGTCTACTTGTCGCGGACGTGATGCCTATATACATGATCATGCCTAGATATTCTCATAACTATGCTCAGTTCTGTCAATTGCTCAACAGTAATTTGTTCATCCACCGTAGAATACTTATGCTCTTGAGAGAAGCCACTAGTGAAACCTATGGCCCCCGGGTCTATTCTCATCATATCAATCTCCATCACTTCAATCTTGCTTTGCTTTTTTACTTTGCTTTTACTTTTCACTTTGCATCTCTATACTAAAAATACCAAAAATATTATATCTATCAGATCTCACTCTCGTAAGTGACCGTGAAGGGATTGACAACCCCTAATCGCGTTGGTTGCGAGTAGCTATCGTTTTGTGCAGGTACGAGGGACTTGAGTGTGGCCTCCTACTGGATTGATACCTTGGTTCTCAAAAACTGAGGGAAATACATACGCTACTCTGCCGCATCATCCCTTCCTCTTCGGGGAAAACCAACGCAAGCTCAAGAGGTAGCATAGAGAGGGAGGGTGAACAAGCTAGCCCTCCAGAGCAGGCAGCAGCTGAAAAATCGGAGGAGGACAATTATATGCCTCTCTCCGAAGACGAGGTGAGCCTCGACGACGAAGAATTTATCGTGCCTGAGGATCCCATCGAGCAGGAGCGCTTCAAGCATAGGCTTATGGCCACAGCAAATAGCCTGAAGAAAAAGCAACAACAGCTTCAAGCTGATCAAGACTTGCTAGCAGATAGATGGACCGAAGTCCTTGCGGCCGAGGAATACGAACTCAAGCGCCCCTCCAAGAATTACCCAAAGTGCAGGTTGCTGCCTCACCTCGAGAAGGAAGCATTGAAACCTCCATCACCAGTGTATGATGCGGCTGACCCGCCACCACGTGGCCGAGCTAGAGAGGCGTTTCAGCCTGAAGTTCATCCTGCACCCCGCCGCCACTCAATCAAAAATACCAAGGCCCGGGGCAGCACACGGGACCTGCGAGACATATTGGACATCAGGGCAAAACATGCAAGGTCAATATACGGGTCACGGGCGTGCGCACCAACGCGGGACGATGACTGTCGCGTCGGATACACTAAAAGTAAATCCAGCCGGGACGAATACAGCAGACAAGACTCATATGAACTGCGTCGGGATATAGCCCGGCACAGAGGCGCCGCACACCCCCTATTCTTCACTGATGAAGTTATGGATCACGAATTCCCGGAGGGTTTTAAACCCGTAAATATCGAATCGTATGATGGTACAACAGATCCCATTGTATGGATTGAGGATTTCCTCCTTCATATCCACATGGCTCGCGGTGATGATCTACATGCCATCAAGTACCTCCCACTAAAACTCAAAGGACCAGCTCGGCATTGGCTGAATAGCTTGCCAGCAGACTCCGTCGGCAGTTGGGAGGATTTGGAAGACGCATTCCTTGACAACTTCCAAGGCACTTATGTGCGACCACCGGATGCTGATGACTTGAGCCATATAACTCAGCAGCCAGGGGAATCGGCCAGACAATTCTGCACACGGTTCCTAACTAAGAAAAACCAAATTGTCGACTGTCCGGATGCAAAGGCCTTAGCGGCATTGAAGCATAACATCCGTGATGAGTGGCTTGCCCGGCACCTCGGCCAAGAGAAGCCGAAGTCTATGGCAGCCCTCACGATGCTCATGACCCGCTTTTGTGCGGGCGAGGATAGCTGGCTGGCTCGCAGCAACAACACATCAAGGAATCTGGGTACTACGGATAACAAAGATGCCAACGGCAGACCACGTCGTAACAGGAAAAAGCGCCGCAACAACGACGATAACACCGATGATATGGCAGTCAATGCCGGATTCAGAGGATATGGATCCGGTCAGTGGAAAAAGCCATTCAAAAGAAGTACTCCGGGCCTGTTGAGTTTGGATCGCATACTGGATCGCTCGTGTCAAATCCACGGCATCCCCGATAAGCCAGCCAATCACACCAACAGAGAATGCTGGGTGTTCAAGCAGGCCGGCAAGATAAACACCGAAAACAAGGACAAGGGGCTGCATAGTGATGACGAGGAGGAGCCCCGGCCGCCGAACACGGGAGGATAGAAGAGGTTCCCCCCACAAGTGAAGACGGTGAACATGATATACGCAACCCACATTCCCAAGAGGGAACGGAAGCGTGCACTAAGGGACGTCTATGCGATGGAGCCCGCTGCCCCAAAGTTCAACCCATGGTCTGCTTGTCCGATCACCTTTGATCGCAGGGACCACCCCACTAGTATCCGTCATGGCGGATCTGCCGCACTGGTCCTAGGCCCCATCATCGATGGATTCCACCTCACTCGAGTCCTTATGGACGGCGGCAGCAGCCTGAACCTGCTCTATCAGGATACAGTGTGCAAAATGGGAATAGATCCCCCAAGGATCAAACCCACCAAAACCACCTTTAAGGGTGTCATCCCAGGTGTAGAGGCCCATTGCACGGGCTCAATCACACTAGAAGTGGTCTTCGGATCTCCGGACAACTTTCGAAGCAAGGAGTTAATCTTCGATATTGTCCCGTTCCGCATTGGCTATCACGCACTGCTCGGGTGAACCGCATTTGCAAAATTCAATGCGGTACCACATTATGCATACCTCAAGCTCAAGATGCCAGGACCTAGGGGTCATAACAGTCAATGGAAACACAAAACGCTCTCTCCGCACGGAAGAGCACACTGCGGCCCTCACAGCAGAAGCATAAAGCGGCCTTTTAAGGCAAACCACTAATTCGGCGATACAGCCCCCGGACACCTTCAAGCGAGTCTGGAGTAAACTGCAACAGGATCGCCTGGCACGTCCAGAGCTCGCCTAGCAATTCGGCCCCCGTCCTAGTCCCAGTCAAGCGAAGATATTCGTGCCGCGCGTACATAATTACGCACTGAAAATACCATGGGCATAGGCGGGGGCACGATCAAGGCACGTCCCGCAATGCGGCTTAATCGCCCTATGGGCTGTATACCTTTACCATTTTTCTCTTTCAGGACCTAACTCTCTAAACGCCGTTTCCGGCAGTACGATTGCCGGACACATTACAGGAAGGAACAACCAAGGAGGCAAGAAGCTAAGATGTACACGGGAACCCCCAGGTGGTCTCTAATAATAACCGATATACCCGCTTTCTACTATTCATATGCAGCTTGCCCATGGATAGGACACGTCAAATAGTCCTATTTTCTGCTTATTGCACTACTTGTATCAGTACGCTTCGACGTATTATTCAAACACCAATGCATAGCATTAGTCTATTATTGCATTATTCATCCTTTTTTTCTTATATGTTCATTTACGACAATTTGGATCCGTACATTCTGGTACGGTCAGTACGCCAGGGGCTTTCGTTTACCCCATAATACGGCGTGAGAAGTCCGAACACTTTTGACAGTGCTGCTCCCCGAACTTATAGCATTATATGCATCAGCTCCGAATCATGTCTTGGGTCAATAGTTGGGTTTGCGCGGCTCCCATGCTTTGGTACCTTACGTTCCGCTATATCGGCTAAGGTAGCGCTGGGAGAACTACTGTGATTATGTCCCGGTTCTTCCGAACGAGCACCTCAGTAGAGAAAGCCAAAAACTGACTGTCATGATAGGGCGAGAGTTGGTCGCTCTTCGAGAGGTCTCAATTCCTTAAAGACTTTTTCCGCTTCGGGCGAGGTGTCGGCCTTGCCCGACTTAGGCGTGTATAGCGCCCCAAATTCGGCCTTCCGAATACTAGGGGCTTCGCCAAAATTTAAAATTGTAGATTTCTGTGGCTAAGTGAGAGTGATAAAGCCTTATAGTCCGATTGCCTGGTTCATTGTGCTAAACACCTCCCTCGAAGGACCCAAAATTGGGATAAAGAGTGCCCAGGTTTATCCCGGACACCCCAGTACTAGTTACATGGGGGCAGAAGCCGACGACTGGCCAACTCTCAGATTCTATAAACGACCGCACAGAAGGTAATATTTTAAATTAAAACAGCGTTGCATAGCGCAAATGAACTCGTTTCACATTACAGGATCACATGAGCATGTTCATTCAAAAATTACATCCCTGGCACATTCATCCGCCATAAGGCAGGAACCCTTCAGGACACTCTCATAATACATTTCGGGGCAGCGATGCTCCTTGCCCTCCGGCGGCCCCTCCTTCACCAGCTTCACGGCGTACAGCTTCGCCCAGTGGACCTTCGCCCGAGCAAAAGCCATGCGCGCACCCTCGATGAAGACAGTCCGCTTTATGACTTCAAGCCGTGGGCACGCATCCACAAGCCGCCTCACCAGACCGAAGTAGCTGCCGGGCAGGGGCTCGCCAGGCCATATCCGGACTATAAGACCCTTCATGGCCTGTTCGGCCGCCTTGTGGAGCTCGACCCATTGCTTCAGCTGGTCGCTCAAGGGCATTGGGTGTTCGGTCCCAGTATACTGATACCAGAACAACTTTTTCGTCGAGCTCCCCTCCTCAGCTCGGTAAAACTCTGTGGCATCCAGTACACTGCGGGGAAGATCTGCGAACGCTCCTGGGGAGCTCCGAACTCGGGTAAGTAAAAGGAAAGTTTCCTTCACATGCTTGCTTTGCATAATGAATTCCTTACCCGCTGCTATCTTCTTCACCGCATCCATCTCCTGGAGGGCCTTGTGGACTTCAGCCTTGGCGCTCAGTGCACTTTCGAGCGCCTTCGCAAGCTCGGACTCTCGCGTCTTAGAGTCAAGCTCCAAGGACTCGTATTTTTTGGCGAGAGCCTCGAGCGCTTGCTGCACCTCGCCTACTCGGGCTTCTTGCTTCTCCCGCTCAATGCGCTCCTTGGCCGCTTTGTCTTCGGCCTTGGATAGCGCCTTCTTCAGGGTCGCAACTTCGGTCGTGGCCCCTGGCAAATTCATGATGATCCTATTTACTTCACAACCAAACTTCTTTTTAAATATATAGAGAAGGTATTGCTTACCTTTGCTCTCCTCGAGCTGCCTCTTGGTAAGGCCGAGTTCATTCTCGGACCGCTCCAGGTCCTGCTTCAGTGTAGAGACCTCCACAGTACGTGCGGCAGTGGCCAGCAGTGAAGCATGCACATACACATAGACATATTCTGATTAGACTCATGGTTCATCATTTGATCCTCTATTCGGCCTTTCTTTGCGAACGCCGAACAGAGCATCAGGGGCTACTGTCTATGTGGTAATATTTTCTTATATTTTGATTGCTTACCTCAAAGCCTGTTAGGAGGCTGGCGCAAGCTTCGGTCAGTCCGGTTTTTGCGGAATGAACTTTCTCGATCACCGCACTCATGATAGTGTGGTGCTCTTCGTCGATGCAAGCGCCCCGAAGCGCTTCCAGCAAGCTGTCCAGTGCCTCTGGATGGACAGAGGACACCGGCACGGGCAGCTTGCCCCCCTTAATGGGGGATTGCCTGCCGGAGTACGGAACCGCCGAAGGTTCCGGGGCAGTGTTCGGCTGGGGGCCGAACTCGAAGCCCATGGGAGTTTTGCTCCCTTTGCGTCCAGGGTCCAGGAGGTCGCCTCGAGGCGCCCCCAGGACCACCTCCCCTCGGCTTGGTGCCTTTCGAGAAAACACCTCGACGTTGTCCGTAGGGAGAGGGGTGGAGGCAGTCGGAAGAGAACCGCTATTCATATCCGATGAGTCTAATGAACCACTCGACGAAGATACGTCGAGATGAGCTCGGGACGGACTTCATAATCATGTTCGGCGTGAGGAGAAGCAGTGCAATAAAACATACCATGAATTACTATGGTGTCCGGATACTTACGACTTCGCCAGGAGCTTGACCCTGGGTAGCCACTCGTCACCGCTGTAGGCGGCCGTCGTGGAGAAGTCCGGAGGGAGGGTCCTTCCCTTCTTGGACCCTTCGGCCTCCCCAGTTGGGCCAGCCTTCCTTTTCTTGTCTCCCCCTGCTGGGAGGAGAACTTTCCTCCTCCTCCTCCTTGTTTTTATGGGAGGAGTGCACGTCAGAGTCATCGGATGATGAGTCCGATACAACCTTGCGCCGGAGACCCTTTCGGGTCCCTGTGGCCTTCTTCTTGGTCTTCTTCCCCGGCACATCGTAAGGTGCCGGAGCCAGCATCTCCGTTAGGAGAGCATCTGCAGGATCTTCAGCCAGGGGGGCTGGGCAATCGAGCTGCTCCGCTGTATTTATCCAGTCCTGTTAATGACATGGAAGCTTAGATCCCGCACATGATTTAACTGGGGCAAATAAATACCCTCTGAGATACAAAAACTCACCGGATTGGCATGGCGCTTTGCTCTAAGTCCACGGTCCTCGGTGAGGGAAGGAGGTACCTCGACGCCCTTGAACAGCACCCTCCAGACGTCCTTGTGCGTCGTGTCGTAGAGCTCTCGCAGCGTCTGGTGCTTGGCCGGGTCGAACTCCCACAAATTGAATGCCCGTCGTTGACACGAGAGAATCTGGCGGAAGAGCATGACCTGGACCACGTTGACGAGCTTGATTTTCTTGCTCATCATGTTCCTGATACAGGTCTAGAGTCCGGTCGGCTCTACCAAAGAACCCCAGGACAGACCCTTCACTTTCCAGGAAGTGAGCCGCGTGGGGATTCTGGATCGAAATTTGGGGGCCGCCACCCAGTTGGTGTCGTGTGGCTCGGTTTTATAGAACCACCCCGATTGCCACCCCTTTATGGTCACATAGGAGCCTTCGAGCCAGGTGACGTTAGGCATTTTGCCCACCATGGCGCCTCAGCACTCTGCTTGCTGGTCCACCACCACCTTCGGTTTGACATTGAAAGTCTTCAGCCACAGGCCGAAATGGGGCCTGATGCGGAGGAAGGCCTCGCACATGACGATAAACGCCGAGATGTTGAGGATGAAATTGGGGGCCAGATCATGAAAATCCAGCCCGTAGTAGAACATGAGCCCGCGGACAAACGGGTGGAGAGGAAATCCAGGTCCGCGAACGAAGTGGGTAAGAAAAACTACCCTCTCATGGGGTTCGGGCATAGGGATGATCTGCCCTGCATCTGGCAGCCGGTGCGCGATATCCGCGGCCAGATATCCGGCTTCCCGTAAGTTTGTGATATTCTCCTCCATGACAAAAGAGACCATCCACTTGCCTCCCGCTCCGGACATGCTTGGAGTGGTTTGAGAAGAAAGACGCGAACTTGGGCGCTGGAGCTCGAGTGTGTGAGAATGGGTAAGCAAGGAGGAAGAAGACGTGGGTAAAAAGGGTGAATCCTTATCCCTTTATAGGGGCGGAAGAGGCGATGCGCCTCCCCACTTGCCTGGTAAAATTGATTATTCCCCAAGCGCCGTAATTGATGGCACGGTTGGGTTATCCATGTCCGTATTGATGAGAATCCTGTAATAAGGGGGACACGATCTCTGCTTTGACAAGACGTGTCAAGAAAACCGCCTCGTGATATGTGCGGTGCTGGTTGAGAAAAACAGTTCGAATAATGACCGGGCCATGACGTGATGTCATGCTGTCAAAACGTGTCAGCAGATTAGATTTGTGGAAATATTATTCTCTCTACGATGGTATGTGGAACTTGTTTTGCAGAGCCGGACACTATCCTTGTGTTCAAAATATTCCATGGAGTATTCGGAGGAGGAACCCGCCTTGCAATGCCGAACATGAAACTGCCCGCCGGACTCATCGTCATTGAAGCCTGGTTCAGGGGCTACTGAGGGAGTCTTGGATTAGGGGGTCTCCGGACAGCCGGACTATATCGTTTGGCCGGACTGTTAGACTATGAAGATACAAGATTAAAGACTTCGTCCCGTGTCTGGATGGGACTTTCCTTGGCGTGGAAGGCAAGCTTGGCAATACGGATATGTAGATCTCCTCCCTTGTAACCGACTCTGCGTAACCCCAGCCCCCTCCGGTGTCTATATAAACCGGGGGGTTTAGTCCATAGGACAACATACAATCATACCATAGGCTCGCTTCTAGGGTTTAGCCTCTACGATCTCGTGGTAGATCAACTCTTATAATACTCATATCATAAATATCAATCAAGCAGGACGTAGGGTATTACCTCCATCAAGAGGGCCCGAACCTGGGTAAACATCGTGTCCCCTGCCTCCTGTTACAATCTGCCTTAGACGCACAGTTCGGGACCCCCTACCCGAGATCCGCCGGTTTTGACCCCGACATAGCTCTCGGGACAAAACTCCGCTGCCACAAGGCGGAACCTTGGCAGAACCAATCTAGGGCTCCGACGGAGCTGTTCTGCCGGGGAAATTTCCCTCCGGGGGGTGGAAATCATCACCATCACCATCACCATCGATCCTCTCATCAGGAGGGGGTCAATCTCCATCAACATCTTCACTAGCACCATCTCATCTCAAACACTAGTTCATCTCTTGTATCCAATCTTTGTCCCAAAGCCTTAGATTGGTACCTGTGGGTTGCTAGTAGTGTTGATTACTCCTTGTAGTTGATGCTAGTTGGTTTATTCGGTGGAAGATCATATGTTCAGCTCCTTTATGCATATTAATACCCCACTAATTATGAACATGGATATGATTTGTGAGTAGTTACATTTGTTCCTGCGGACATGGGAGAAGTCTTGCTATAAGTAGTCATGTGAATTTGGTATTCGTTCGATATTTTGATGAGATGTATGTTGTCTTTCCTCTAGTGGTGTCATGTGAACGTCGACTACATGACACTTCACCATTGTTTGGGCCTAGGGGAAGGCATTGGGAGGTAATAAGTAGATGATGGGTTGCTAGAGTGACAGAAGCTTAAACCCTAGTTTATGAATTGCTTCGTAAGGGGCTGATTTGAATCCATATGTTTCATGCTATGGTTAGGTTTACCTTAATACTTCTGTTGTGGTTGCGGATGCTTGCAATATGGGTTAATCATAAGTGGGATGCTTGTCCAAGGAAGGACAGTACCCAAGCACCGGTCCACCCACACATCAAATTATCAAAGTACCGAACGCGAATCATATGAGCGTGATGAAAACCAGCTTGACGGTAATTCCCATGTGTCCTCGGGAGCGTTTTCCTTTATATAAGAGTTTGTCCAGGATTGTCCTTTACTACAAAGAGGATTGGGCCATCTTGCTGCACCTTATTTACTTTATTTACTTGTTACCCGTTACAAATTATCTTATCACAAAACTATCTGTTACCGATAATTTCAGTGCTTGCAGAGGATACCTTTCTGAAAACCGCTTATCATTTCCTTTTGCTCCTCATTGGGTTCGACACTCTTCCTTATCGAAAAGGCTACGATAGATCCCCTGCACTTGTGGGTCATCATGGTGTAAAAAACGTCAAAAAAGGGGCAAAACGTTTGCGATGACGGATGCATCAAACACGGTTTAGATTTTAGTTATGTGTGCAATGCAGGGCATACGCTTCAGTTCAATTAACTGTTTGCGATGAAGCAACACAAAAGAAACGGGCAGCCAGATGAAGGTGTGTGTGATATACAGCATACGGTTCACTCGGATGAACTGTTTGTGATTAGGAAACAAAAAAAAACGGTCAGCCAGATCAAGGTGTGTGCGATATAGGGCATGCGGTTCACTCGGCCTTATCATCAGTGTGTGACCTCTGTGGCAACCGTTCGCTCCCCACTAGTCTCTTCTTGTACCGTGGCAACCGTCCACCACCTCTTTGCCTTTCCCTCTTGATTTGGAACTCCTGCGGCACGCTCTTCCTCCCTCCATTTGCCTTCACCATTTCCTTCTGCCATTGTTCGATCGTCTTCTCCATGGAGGGAACAGGCCGGAAACAGCCCCATTATTCTTGCCCCGGTCTGAAAGATGACGTGGTGGAGGAACTCATTGATCGGTGAGACGTCATCACCCTGGCTAGCATGGCAGGTTCGTTCAAGACCATTCTCGACTCAACTAATAACATCATTACAAGCAACCCAAGGGTCCGGGAGCGGTTTGATCTCCCCTATCTTCTTCGACGTGACCCTGATCACTGGCGCGGGGACGACGAAAGCCTCGCCTTGTGCAAGTTGATGTCGCTTGATAATGATACGTGTGATGTTAAGATGCCATCGCTTGAGCGTAAGGCTTGGGCAGGCGCAAATGGAGATTGGGTTGTTTATACTGGGTACAACTGCGAGTGGGAACTTGTGAACGTGTACACTCGTCACCGGGTTCCACTTCCAAAAATCTCAGACTGCCCTGAAGTTGAGCACACCGATATTCTACGTACGTTCAAATACGATCATGGTGACTATCGTCTACGGAAGATAGCAATTTGTTGAGTTCCCAACCGCTCTTGGGATTACACGAACTATGAAGTTGTTGCTATCCTCGACAAGCTTGTTGCCATCCTTGCTTCCACGACTCGATGGATATTGCTCAAAAATCAATTTTTGTACACGGATGAGTACTGTGATGCAATTCAATACGAGGGTCTTGTGTTTGCTGCCACCACTCGTGGCACTGTTTTTGCATGGAATCCTTATGGTTTCGGTGCGTTTGTCTTCTAGCGTAATTATAATTGTTTCATCCACATGCATGCGGGTTAGCTAGCTAGTTTCCCTTTACTAATTAACCTTCTTGTGTTTCCAAGGTCCTATGAACATTCCACCACCTATACTTGAAAAAATTTATAGCCAAGGGGGAGATGACGATGGTGATGATCACGAGCATGAGGACGAGCAGGACCCATATACTCAGTGGCGCCTGGTAACTTATTCTGATGGATCACCTCTTCTTGCCTGTACACAGGGCACTGCTGATGTTACTAAGGAAGCAAGTGTTGTCTCACATGGTCGCACTCTCCGGACCTATTCCAACATCCGTTGCAGGGTATTTGGGATGGATACTAGTGTGCTAGCACCAACACCTTCTATGTGGTTCAGTATTGATAGTCTTGGAGAAAACTGGCTCTTCCTTGGACAAAACTATGCAATGATGGTGAAAGGCGATCCAGCTGCTGTTGACACAACGTTACTACCATTTATGAGAAGCAACCGTATCTATACCTCGGACATTGCTATGCTTCCCTACCGTGGCTATCACAATATGGGTATTGAAATAGGCCGCTTCAGCATAGATGATCAGTCCTGCGTTGGTATCGAGATTGACAGTAGTTGGCCCTTCCCAGAGAATCACTTATGGTTCAAAGCAAGTGTTTACAATGCCGACGAGTAGTTGAGATAAAGTTCATTTTATCGCTTTCTTATTTGTGGTGTGAGAAAAACTTTACTTTACTAGAATGTTTTGCTGGAAATGATCTATAATCCAACATGTATCCTCGTTGTCGTTGTGGGTTGATGACTTGTTGTATGTCATCAATGGTACATTTGCATATGCGTCCATCAACTCACGCCTGCTAGTGGTGTCCATATAAACAGTGCTAGTGATTTTAGTTGCAAAAATTAGATAGTGCTAGTGATTTTTAGCTACATATTTTGACAAATCGCAGTGTTACAAGGTTGAAAATGGCAATGTTATTACTAGATAAACAAATGTCAATCTTTCCAGCTTAACAAATGGCAACATACCCAATATGACAGATGCAAATCTTACCCAATTGTTTCTATGTGGTTGCACATGGGTCATCCAAAACAACTGTTTGCGTTGAAGGGATGCACAAATCCTGCACTGCGAATTTTCCCTTGACTTAAGGGGGAAGACCATAGCTCTCACTTTGCATACGGGTGTTCTATCTAAAATGATTGTGATCAAGAGCTGCACAAATCCTGCTTGGCACATTTTTTCTTGGCTTCTTGGGGAAGCTGTCGGTTTGCATACGGGTGTTGTAACTAAAACATTTGCGATGAGTGTTTTATATTCAAAAACCATTGACGTTATTTTCAAAAGAAAATCGTTTGATAAGTCTGTACATTAAGAGAGAAAAATGCATATTCGTTCAAACCATATCTTTCATTCAGTCACACTGCGAATTTATATTCATATGATCGAGAATTCGAGATACAGTATTAAACTCCAAAAAAACTATTTCCGGTGGCGGCGGAGGCGGCGTGCCGCGCCGTCATTGTCGTTGGCGTCCTCTGGTACACCGTTGTTGAAGTATTCAAGGCAGCACAAAATGTTCTTCACTTGTAAATCAAACATCCTGTCGTCGCGCGATCGACGGGCGGGGCGCGGGAGGACGGCAACTGGCGCCGCTGAGAGGTAGCGGTCGACGACAGCGTCCCATGCCGCTGAGGGGGGCGCACGCACGGGCACAGGCGCGGCAGGTGCAGCCAAACGCATGGGGAACAGCGTCGTGGTGGGTAGAGGGGCGCGCACGGGCAGGGGCACGGGCGCTGTGGGTGCAGCCAAACACACGGGGCCCGGCGCCACGGTGGGTGGAGGGGCAAGCATGGGTACGTGCATGGGCGTTGGCGCTGGCATGTACACGAGCTCGCGTGGCTCCGTGGAGACCTCGCTGACGCCCGCGGCTTCCAGCTCTGCGATAGTGCTCGGCGACTAACCCGTCAATGCTATGGGGATGGTCGCTAGCGTGGGAGCGAGGGCAGCAACCGCCGCGGCCAGCTCGTTCAGGGCCATGTCCATGAGGCCCCATTACTCCTTATTTTCTATCTCCTCCGGCTCGGCGTCGACTTCACCAAACTTGAAGACTAGTGGCAGATTATCATTCTTCATCATGGCGTTGGTGGAGGTCTGCGGGAGGGAAAAAATGGGAGGCGAACTGTAAGGCCGCACGTATTGAATAGCGGCTCGGGCGCCATTAATGGAGAGGAAGGCGGGCGGCCATGGAAGTCAAAGGGCTCGCTTCCCAGTGAGCATGCGCAGAGGACAACTCGCACACTTCCCGTGAGCCTGTGCATTGGAGGACAGCTTGCATGCCTCTCGGTCAGCCTACGCACCGGACTCCGCTTGCACACCTCCTGTTGAGTCCAGCAGCTATCCATACGGCACCTCCTATAGTCATTAAAAACGAAGACACATGGCGTCACGTGAATGGCTAACAGAACACACGCGATTTGAATTATACAAACGTTTGAGATATTAAAGTGGCAGCTATTTTTTCAAAATGCCTTTGTTGGCTGTTATTCGAGTGCGCCTTCTCTCAAAATGGACACGAAAAATATCACAGTATGTCGGGTGCCATTCCATGATAGCATGCCAAGTTTCATGAATTTCAGACGAGTTTTGGATTTACTAGAATTTAAAAACAAAGTATCTCAACGTTTTGTCGGCAATCAACGGTGCCCTGTTGTTTGAAATTCATTCTCATTTCTTGCATGTGACCTAAGCATGCACCCAAGGATACAGATTTGATTTTCCAACCAATTTATATGCACTGGAGCATGTGCATGTAGTTCAATTTTGAATTATGCACATAAAATGCCTAGAAAACCCAGTTAATGTATAAAAATGTCCAAACAAACCCTGAAAAATTCCAAATTTGAAAACAACAGTCATTTTGTTCTATGTTGACACTAGAAAAAAATTGAAAGCAATAAGAGGCAGCGGATATCGTTTCGTCCCCAAAGGTGGGACGTTCCCTACCGAAACCATCAGGCTTGTTGTGAGAAGATCTAGTTTGTGAGAAACTTATACCCAAACCTGCCCCAAATGGGGCAAAAATTTTACCATGGCATGTAGATGCCACTCCATGATAGCATAGCAAGTTTCATGAATTTCAGACGAGTTTTGGATTTACTAGAATTTAAAAACCAGGTATCTCAATGTTTGTGGTCGAGTGACCGTGGCACGTTGTTTGACATTCATTCTCATTTCTTGCATGAGACCTAAGCATGCAACCAATGACCCAGATTTGAATTTTTAACCAGTTTATATGCATTAGAGCATGTGCATGTAGTTCAAATTTGAATTATGCATATAAATTCATTGAAAACTCAATTAATGCATCAAAATGTCCAAACGAACCCCCAAAAATCCCAAAAATTGACACAACACTCCTGTTGTTTTATTTTGACACGAGAGAAAAAATTGAAAGCAATAAGAGGCAATGGATATCGTTTCGCCCAAAGGTGGGACGTTCCCTACCGAAACCATCAGGCTAGGTGTGAGAAGCTATGGTTTTTGAGAAGCATATCCCCAAACCTGCCCCAAATGGGACAACAAATTTACCACGGCATGTTGATGCCACTCCATCATAGCAATGCCAAGTTTCATGAATTTCAGACGAGCTTTGGATTTACTAGAATTTAAAACTAGGTATCTCAATGTTTGCGGCCGAGTGACGGTGGCAAGGTGTTTGACATTCATTCCCATTTCTTGCATGGGACCTAAGCATGCAACCAAGGGCACAAATTTGAATTTTCAACCAATTTATATGCATTAGAGCATGTGCATGTAGTTCAAATTTGAATTATGCACATAAATGCATTGAAAACTCAATTAATGCATAAAAATGTCCAAACAAACCCTGAAAAATCTGAAAAATTGACACAACACTCCTGTTGTTCTATGTTGACACGTGAAAATTTTTGAAAGCAATAAGAGGCAATGTATATAGTTTCATCCCCAAAGGTGGGACATTCCCTACCAAAACCATCAGGCTTGTTGTGAGAAGCATATCCCCGAACCTGCCCCAAATGGGACAAAAAATTTATGGTGGCATGTTGATGCTGCTCCATGATAGCATGCCAAGTTTTATGAATTTCAGACGAGCTTTGGATTTACTAGAATTTAAAAACCATATATCTCAATGTTTGTGGCCGAGTGACGGTGGCAGGGTGTTTGACTTTCATTCCCATTTCTTGCATTGGACGTAAGCATGCAACCAAGGGCAAAAATTTGAATTTTCAACTAATTTATATGCATTAGAGCATGTTCCTGTAGTTCAAATTTGAATTATGCACATGAATGCATAGAAAACTCAGTTAATGCATAAAAATGTCCAAGTGAACCCCAAAAAATCCCAAAAATTGACGCAACACTCGTGTTGTTCTATGTTGACACGGGAAGCATTTTGAAAGTAAGAAGAGGCAACAGATGTCGTTTCGTCCCCCAAGGTGGCACGTACCCTACCGAAACCACCTGGCTTGTTATGAGAGAAGCTCTGGTTTGCGAGAAGTTTATACCCACGCCTGCCCTAAAATGGATGATATTTTTACCAAGGCATGTCGCTGCCGTTCCATCATATCATGTCAAGTTTCATGAATTTCACATGAGTTTTCAATTTACTAGAATTTTAAAACTATGTATCTCAATGTTAGCGGCCGAGCGACACTGTCAAGGTGGTTGACGTTCGTTCTCATTTCTTGCATGTGACCTAATCTTGCAACCAAGGACAAACATTTGATTTTGCAACCATTTTTTATGGATGGAGCATGTGCATGTAGTTCAATTTTGAATTATGCACATAAATGCCTAGAAAACTCAATTAACATATAAAAATGTCCAAACAATCCCCAAAAAATCCAGATTTTAACATGACACTCCTGTTGTTCTATGTTGACACCAAGAAAAAAATTGAAAGGAAGAAGAGGCGATGAATATTTTTCCACAAAGGTGACACGTTTCCCTAATGGAACCATGAGGCTTTCTTGTGAGAAGCTCTGGTTTGTGAGAAGCTTATACCATAACCTGCCCCAAATGGGACAATATTTTTACCCCAGCATGTTGATGTCATTCCATGATAGCATGCCAAGGTTCATGAATTTCAGACAGGTTTTGGATTTAATAGAATTACAAAAGCAAGTACCTCAACATTCTGACTAGAGAACTATAAGCCGAGAGAACTCCAAGTTGAGACTTGTGTTTGGATCTTGGTAAGGTGTATCATTATTGATGACGAAACCTGTTTTGATCTCGTATTCTCCTGTATTAATCATGAATTAAGCATTGCTTTTTGAAGCATAGATGACATGCATAGGACTCCATTTCTGCTTATTAAAAATAAGATCATGCCTAGCTTTCTAAATATCCTATAGAAGTGTAAAAATAGTATCTAGATTTAGTTCAACACAATGAGAAGACTGAGCCATTTGAATCACATCAATGGGATATAAATTAGGACTCAACTCATCAGACTTGAGACCAAATTTGAACCATATGAGATACTATATTTGAAGAAGAGATGAAGATCTATTTCAGTATCACACATCTGCAACATTCTTTTTAAATATGGGTAGAATACTTGGATCCTCTTACTCCTGTAGTTAGTGCCCGTCTTAAAATTCTTCAGGCAAAAGTTTTGAGCCTAGGAGCCAAATTTTTGCTTTTGCAAACCTGATTAAAGCTAGAAATCTTAGGCTCTGAACAAGCGTTTTTTTGGGCTTCGGACCAGAATTGGGTTTCCTGCATCAAAGCTTTGTAAGCACTTTTTGTGGTGCATTCTACATTAGAAGTGTGAGTCCATAATAAAGTATCATCCATGTTAACATTAATTATATGATGATCTAATTTTTTTCAATACTTATCAAAGAATATGCTAATTTTATCGTCATCCCAAGTTTTACAATTGGGTTTTCAAAGATCACTCACAACTTTGGGACGAGGCCTATCTAAATTGGGGTTAAGATGATCATAGACTTTATCCCAATGTTTGCACCAAAGACTAGTCCAAATGCAAGTAGTTACATTAGCAATTTGAATTTGAATAGCCTTGCAAGTGAAAGGATGAATTTTGAGGATAGAGGACCAGAAAGAAGATTTAGGAACATGAACATTGGCTTTCCAAACAGAAGAGTTATGAAAATGTTTGCTTTGAGAATGTTAGTAAAAAGGAATTGGGATTCTTAATAATTCTCCAATCCATTGTAGAAACAATGGACTTATTCATCGTTTATAAATCTCTTATGCAGTTATGCCTAGGCCATATTTATGCATAGGTTTGCAATTATCATCCCAAGCTCTAAAGCAGATAGGTTTAGAATCATTGTCCTTGTCGATATGAGTCCACCAAAATTTTCTAATATTGGAAGTGATTTTATTGATGGTGGATTTATTTAACATGATATTATACATGGAATAGGTAGGGAGAGAAGCAAAGACCAATTTAATAAGATTGAGCCTCCCTATATGAGACAACATGTTTTCCTTGTAACAATTATCAATAAATAAAATTAATAAGCCGCATGTCTATTTTTACCAGGAAGAATAAGAGGATGTCCAAGTTGATTAGTATTAAACTCCATATTAGGGGTAGGAAAAATAGTTTCAATTTGGTTCCTCAGATTGTCAGTAGTAAACTTACTAAAAAGTATGGCAGATTTAGTCTAATTAGGGGTTTGAGCAGAAACATCACTAACCTGATTGATGATAGAAGCAATAATTTTGGCATACCCATTATCTGACATGCCACACACAATCAGATCATCGGCAAACATCAGAGAGAGAATAGGGGACAACCTAGCCCTAGATGGATACTGCTCAAATGACTGGCATTTAAAGCCTTCTGCATGGAAAGTGACAACTCGTTAACTACAAAGATAAAGAGATATAGTGATAAAGGGTAGCATTATTGGATGCCTCGGGAACCCCTAAAGCTGCCAAATGGTTGCCCATTAATGCTAATAGTAAAGGTGGCAAAATAAATGCATTCCATGATTAAATCTATGAAATGACCATGCAACCCTTTACGTAGCAAAGCCCTCCTAATGAAGCACCACTCAATTATGTCAAAATATTTGGCTAAGTGAATTTTAAGAATAAAACCTTTGTGCTTCCAGGAGTTAAGAAGAAAGGGGTGAATGATTTCTTGAGCAACAATAATATTAATAGAAAGCCTTCTACCCTGAACAAAAGCTTGCTAAGACTCATGGATATCTATGAGTCTATTAGCTAAAGTCTTTGTGATGATTTTATACACGACTAATGAGCTTAAAATCTTGAGGGATTTTGGCATTATCTTTCTTCGAAATTAAAGTAATGCGGGTTTTATTAAGTTGAGGATGAGGCTTGCCCCTTGTGTAGAAATCTTTAACTAATATAGTTACATCTTCTCCTGTCCACTTCCAAGTTGGGAGGTAGAAGGCTACATTAAGCCCATCTGGTCCACGAGATGAATTCCTCTTCATTCCTTTAAGAACCTGCAAAACTTTATCTTTATCTCGTATAGAAGGACAATCCATCGTGTCCTCACTATTGTTGTTCGAAGAAGGCAAAGTATTTAAAATGGGTTTACTGGTTGAAAATAAATTAGAGAAGTAATTTATCAATAAATCCGCAATTTCATATGGATCCTGTAAAATTAATTGTTACTATCAAGAATAGAACTAATCCTATTCTTCCTTCTCCTCTTGAGAACAGAATTATGAAAATAACTAGCATTATGATCCCCTTTTATAAGCCAATGCATCTTAGCTCTTGGCTTGTAAAATTCTATTAGCTTGGTCATAGTTTTGTCATAAAACTCCACCAAGATAGCTTCTTCATTGTGGTCCTGCAAATAAGTAGGTTTAGTCTGGAAATTTTCCAGATCCTGAGCGTGCCTACAAGAAGAGAAGTTCTAACATGGAAATATTTATTAGTAGTTCTAAAATGGAATGGTTAGTGTTGTCCTATCATCATTGCCCACCTTCATTATCAGTTGCTTATTGCTCTATAAAGGAATCATTGGAAATATTGGTAATTACAAAGGCACCACTTCTGACATGAAATAGGCTTTTTCCTCGCTTTATAAATAAATTAAACAACACGTCCATAAAACAAGTCCATGAGAGGCCAAAACTAAAATAGTCAGATGGGAAACAACACAAACACGCCCAAAAGAAAGCATAAAAGAAAGATGAAAAAGACCGCCAAGTGGTTGGGAGCTCAGGCGATCTGCTACATATCAAGAAGGCGCGCATCAACAGTCATAGCGACCACCCTGTGTCCTAGCCAGTCTCGATCACGTTGTCTAGAGAGTGGGTGCTAATGCTGCAAAAATGCAAGGAATTTGAAGATAAGAGTCAGAGGCCCACCTAAGAAAGACCCGCTCAATCACAAAATATTTGGACAAGAATAATCCTCCCATTGCTGCCTGGGACTTAATTTGCAGACTTGAAACTAAAGGAGGACTGGGTAATATTAATCTGCATACACGGAATATTTGTCTGGTTCTTAAGATGGTGCATAAATTCCTCAACTATGCCGATCTTTCTTGAGTACACCTGATCTGGGAGGCTTACTATCAAAATGGAACCCCAAATGAGCAGATTTCCAATTGTTCATCATGGTGGAGAGATTGCGTTAAGTTGTTGCACGTCTATAAAACTCATGTTGGTTGCTCTGTTCGGAATGGTCAGTCCATTGATCTTTGGCATGACAAATGGCAGCACATCCCTAGTATTAGAAAATGTCCATACTTGCATTCTTTTTCTTAGGATAAAAGTATATCCTTGCAAAGCTTGTAACTTGGAAGATTTCTCGGATCATTTCCATCTCCCTCTCTCTGAAGAAGCTTACACTAAATTCCAAAAGCTTGGCACAATGTCACAAAAATTGCAGCCCACTTCAGAGACATACAATTGGAATCTACCTCCAGGTGCCTCCAACTTCAAAGTGTCCAAAGCATACCAATTTATCATTGTGGATCATCCAGTCATGCCAGCCATCTAATGGATATGGAGGACTTGTTGTCAGCTCAAATACAAAATCTTCTCATGGCTACTTCTCCAGAATAGACGTGACACTAGAGCAATGCTTCATAGGAAGAATTTCTCTCTTGCTGGTTATACTTGTGTTACATCTGGTATGCAGGTCTTGGAAACTAGAGGTCATCTTTTCATCCATTTTCCTTTTGCACATGTATGTTGGACATACCTTTCCCATCTTGGAAACCAAGCTACCAAGGAGTCCAAGCAGATATTGATCACATCAAGGAACTCCTGGGAATGCCTTTCTCTTTTGAGATCATCATTTTAGCCTCATGGGAAATTTGGAAAACAAGGAATAACTTCATCTTCAAATGCATTACTCCTAACCTTTATACTTGCAGGAAGAAGTTTAAGGAGGAGCTCAAATGAACTATCCATGGAGCAAAGAGAAAAGGGTATCTTCATATTGAAACATGGGTCAACGCTTTTAGATATGGTTGACCTATGAGCCTTTTGTTGTTGTACGTAAACTCATGTTTAGCTTTTTTCTTCTTTGCTTTTGTTTTTCCTTGGAACACCTCGTCTACACTGTTTATTTGAAAATTAACAAAATAAAGCAACAGAGTCTTGTTGTTTCCCTAAAAAACCTTTCCTGCCCTCACATGTATATATACTTTCCCAGGAAGCTCCATACTATACACAAAGCATTACGCCAATTCCCTCATCTATAATCCTCTTACACGGTATCGACCATAAGTTCCTAGACCTAGCTCCAGAATGCTAGCTATTTTTGTCATACTACATTGATGTGTTTTTGTCATACTATGTTGCTGTTGATACTACGAGACTGGTTTCGGTCTGGCAGAAAAGTTTTGTAAGTTATCTTCTATTGGACTATTTGTGGACAATAATTTGTGATTGTGGTGAAAGCCTGACAGTATCATAAATCATGGTAAAACTTATCTCAAGCTTGCTAAATGTTGTGGCCTCGAAAACACAGACCGAAAAACGAGGACACATGTAGCTACGGCCATATATTTCCTACTAGCAATAGTAGCATTAATGAATACATTGGCCACACTCCGATTTATCTTCTTAGAACGAACCTGCGGCGGCGTGGGTAGTGTGTGCCGTGCACGTACCCTGTGAAGAGGAGAAAGCTGGAGGGAGTCGGCCGTTTCCTTTTCAGGTGAAAAAGAAAGAAAGAAGGGCGGGTAGGTTTGAATCCACAGCATATATAGCGACGCCTGCTACCCTAGCCTGGATTTCGATTCCCATTTGCGATCCAGCAACTTGTTGAGAGAATTGAATCCGGATCCTAGAGCTTTTGGGCTCTAATTTGGAATATGGCCAGGCGATGATGCAGTGACATGGAATCCAGTCCAATCCAAGGCTACTACTTGGCATCCATATAGGGAAGGATCAGACAATTATCCAGCCCAGCAGCTGGCAAAGAAGAAGATACTATATACCGACTAATGCTGGCTTAGACAGAGCCCAAAAGCATTCCCACTTTGCTTCTTTTCTGGAGATAGATGATGCTTGTACTTACAAATTCAGCCTGGTTGATTCGTAAAAAAATAAAAATAAAATCAGGCTGAAGGAGGGGCCATCGAGGGACACCCCGACGACTTTCTCATCTTACACCATTGCTCTTCCGACCTATGATATGCTAAGACGAAGGAGGGAAATTGTTTTTTACTGTTCTAGAGTTTAATAACTAATCTATATGTTTTTTCTTAGAATTTTCAAAAGATTTAAATGCAAACAAATTTATTTTGGATGGAAGAGTAGTGGTGCATTGAAGTGGGATTGTTTATATACATGTTTTTTTTTGTTAATATTCGGAAGCAAATAGGTTTTTAGTATGTTGATATTATTTTTAAGAATTGCAAGATTATATTATGTTCCCTTTCTTCTGAAATGCCAACGGACCTCTGTCTATTCTCTAATTCACCCGACCCGATTGTATAGAATTATGCATAGATTGACTTGTAAAGAAAGACGAACCGAACAGTGCTAAGCAAAGAAAAACTCTCTTATTTCTATGCTCGATTCAATCTCTACTCATCTGCTTTTCGACGAAAGCTTAGCTTGGTAGGCTCAGCTTACTCACCCTACTCCCTTAGACAATGCAATGCTCTGGACACGAAAGTTTGCGAGGTAGCCTTGCCCTAACGTCATAGAGAAGACGTGCCGCAGCTGAGAAAGGCAATTTTTTTGATAAATTTCATGTGAAGGCCACGTACACCATCAATCTACGCTTCTTCTACATTTCAGCAAACAAACCAACAGCAAAGTAATTATCCCCACCGAGTTATCCTCCTGTCTTTTTATCCACGCAGCAGCGCTGCTCCTCATCACCCACAGCAAAGGCCAGCACCCCGCATCCCTTCCCACGCAGCAGCGCTGCTCCTCCTTCTCCGCCCTGGCACCAGGTTCCTACCCACGGCACCGCGTACTCGCCCTCTCTCTCTTCCCTTTTCCAAGACCAACCAAGAAGAAGAGCACAGGCGCGGTCACACCTCCCTCCTTCGTGTTCGACTCCCCTCCGGCCTGGGCCAGGAGAAGACCCGTCGAGCTTCTAATCTAATGTCATTGATTCAACCGGCCTGACCTGCCTGCCGATCTGATCTCCCACTTATCTGATTCTTCCTTCGGGCTGATTCAGCCGGCCTGACCTGCCGATCTGATTTCCTAGATATGTGATTCTTCCTTCGGGACTACTCGCTCTTCCCTCTCTTACGGACTAATTCCTAAATTATGTTCCCCTCAGAAGCTTGTTGATTTCTGATGCGGCAAAGTTGCCCGCGTATATAAATTGATTGAATTGGTTGAAAAGGAGCGAGGTGGGACTATTTATCAGTTCTAATCCTCACGGAGAAAATACTTTTTCGGATTTGCTAAAGCACATCTAGATGTGCTTTAAGGTATTGCACATCTAAATTTATGACCGTATGATCTAAATGCTAAGATTCGTGTTTTGTCTCTCGGTCAGGCCATACTGTCGCGCCGCGTCGCACGACCAGTTTTTCGTGTAGGCTGTGTTTTACTCGCTCGGTAGGTCGTCCTGTGGGCTGTGGGTTGCCACCTCCGTGTGTGGGCTTTTTGTTTTGTTTTTTCCCGATTGGAACGAGAGGGAGCGACAGCCTGGGTTACATTTTTTTTTTGTCTCGTGAGGGGAGGGAGGGAGTGCCGCCATTTATAGTTTCTTCAGTCCACTCGTGCAGACTTTGTTTTCTTCTGTTTTTTGTTTTCGTTCTACATTATCTGTAAACATTTTTTCTAGCAAAACCTCGCTAGATTATGTATACAACACGATGTCTAGCTTCCATGCTACCTTCTGTACCCGATTAATATTGGAATTACTCCCTCCGTAACTTAATATAGGACGTTTTTATATACTATGGTAGTGTAAAAACACCCTGCAATACTTAATTGTATGTGTCCCGGTTTCAAGTCAACCCTCGACTCATAACTGTGGGTTTTTTAGGTTTGTAGTTGCCATAGTTGCAAGTCAAGTCTTCACTCGCAACTTGTGCTTTTTCATAGTTCTTTGTAATTGCCCCAATTACATGTCAACCCTCGACTCGTAACTAGGACTTTTTTCGTAGGTTTTTGTAGTTACCCCACTTGCATGTCAACTATAGGCACGCAATTGAGGCTTCTTTTCTAGGTTTGTAGTTGGACCTTGGGGGGGGGGGGGACCCAGTTGCATGTCTACCATCGACACGCAACTGGGCTTTTTCAAAGGTTGTAGTTGCCCAACTGTGGGCCTTTTCATAGGCTTTTTGTAGGCGCCCCAATTGCAACTCCACCCTCGACTCGCAATTGGGGCATTATCGTAGGTTTTGCAGTTGCCTGAGTTGCAAGTCAACACTTGACTCGCAACTCGGGCATTTTAGTAGGATTGTAGTTGCACCCGGGGGCCCCGACACAGTTGCATGTCAACTATCGACACGCAACTGGGCTTTTTCAAAATTGTAGTTGCCCAACTATGGGCTTTTTTAGAGGCATTTTATAAGTGCTTCAATTGCAAGTCAACCCTTGACTCGCAACTGTGGCATTTTTGTAGGTTTTTGTAGTTTCCCAGGTTGCAAGTCAGGCTTGACTCGCAACTGGGAACTTTTTGTAGGTTTCTAGTTGCAACCGGGGGCTCCGACCCAGTTGCATGTCAACTATCGGCACACAACTGAGATTTTTCATAGGTTTTTGTAGGTGCCCCCATTGCAATTCAATTCTCAACACACAACTAGGCCTTTTCCTAGATTTGTTGTTGCCCCAGTTGCATGTGAAATATAGACATGCAACTGAGGCTTTTTCATAGATTTGTAGTTGCACTCGGGGGCCCTAACCTAGCTGCATGTCAACTATGGACGCTGAACTAGGCTTTTTCAAAGGGTTGTAGTTGCTCAACTTTGGGCTTTTTCATAGGCTTTTTTATAGGTGCCCTAGTTACAAGTCAACCCTAGACTTGCAATTGGGTTTTCGTAGGTTTTTGTAATTACCCGAGTTGCAAGTCAACCCTCAACTCGCAACTAGGGCATTTTTCGTAGTTTGTAGTTGCACCGGGGGGCGGGGGGTAGACGCAGTTGCATGTCAACTATAGGCACGCAACTCAGGCTTTTTTCATAGATTGTAGTTGCCCAACTGTCGGATTTAGGGCTCTACACCCAAGAAAGGTCCGAACTCTGGGGCGTGTGCGAAGAACTCAATCTCTCCAGCCAACCAGCTCGTCGCCCCCACGACCTAGCTCGAGGAACGGGGAAGAAGATGAACACAACAGTTTACCCAGGTTCGGGCCACCTTGCGGTGTAAAACTCTACTCCTGCTGATTGGCGAGGGGGGGGTCGGAAAATAGGTGTGTTTGAAGGGGGTTTTTTGTTCGGAGTTTTATTTTTTTGTGTGGGATGTTCTTTTTGCAGTTTTTGCACAAACTAACATGAGGGAGGAATTTCAAGAAGTGTAGGAATCTATTTTTTCAACAAATACCCCAAAATAAGAAGCACACAAGACTTAAAAATGGCAGACACATGTATTTCATCTGGGGAGGGGTTTTATTCTAAAACAAGAGAACATTTACATCAAATCCCTTTATCCTCATTTCTCATGGTCAATTTGACCCCCACCAACCAAAATCAATAGGCGGCACTGTTTGAAATCAGAGAAAGAGGGAGAAGACACGGGAGTGTGCACCTCGAAGGAAAGGGGGAGCTCGCCGGAGGTCACCGGCGATGAGCCCCCGCTGAAAGGCGCCCATATAATGGATCCCAACCCCGCGGGAGCCTCTGAAGTGAGTGATTCTCACTGATTTTCACCCCCACTCCACTCCCTCCCCCGCAAGGCATTCAAGTTTTTTCAGAGACGAATTTCTATAGCATTTTTTGTCATATTCAGGGTGAGTTGGGATTCGAAGTTCTAACGAGTAATCGACCTGTTTCCCAAGCAGAGTCTCGTTAGAACATACGGAGGTGAGAGTTTGGATTCCAAGTTCTATTTAGACACATGGAGGGGAGGGATTTTGGATGGTCCAGAGCAACAAATGGAAATGGAGGCGTAAGCTGATGGTGCCGGAATTTCGAGGAGCTGGATGCAGTCCGATTTCCAAGCGGGGAATTAATCCAGTTTTCACGAGGGGATTCGGTGTGGAGGTGCTTTGTGTATTGCAATTTTTGCCTGCTACAGATTGTTTCGTGCTGGGCTGCAGAGTCAACGAGACGGCGAGCAGTAAGTGAAGTTTTTCCTCATCAGCGAGTTGTAGTTTCCCCTAGCTCTGTTTGTGGGAGGAAGGAATCAGTTCATGCAAGTTAGATGGCCACATTTGCCCCGTTTATTCTGTAATTGCAGGGGATTCCATTTTGATTTTTCGTTTTGGGTGAGATCAGGGAGTGAGCTCTGTCAGTTGATTCTGCTGTTCTGCTGTGGTTGAATCAGTCGGCACGCCTATCTCTATTTCTGCACTCGAAATGGCCACACCCAAGCTGGTTGAGTTCAGAAGAGTGACCGATAAGTGCTTGTCTAGAGGCACAGTATCAGGATTTTGATGAATAAGCTGTCATACTTGTCTTCATAACATGTTTCTGTATAAATGTTTTTTCTGTAAAATGTCTGTTCAATTTGTTCACCCTTATTTCTCTGTTTTTTTTTTCTTTTGCCTTTTCTTTTTTTTTCTTGCCTTGACGATGAAGGCAGACATGTGCGTACGAATCGACAACCCAGTTGATGCATAGGCCCAGATCCAATGCTCAGTCGTATCAACTTTTTCTATTTCCGGCCTGCCCAGTTGTTTTGACAACCGAAAACCAAGCCCAGTTGACAACCCAAATTAAACAGCGAGCTCAAAAGAACGACAAGAGACAACGACAACCGCGGGGAGGGAAAGGATGCTTGTTATATATTCATGACATCAGTTTTTAGATGTGCAATATCTGAGGCACATCTAGATGTGCCCTAAACAGACCCATATTTTTTCCTGCTCCTATGTCGTTTTAGGAAAATGTGGGCCATGTCAGTTCGGCCCACGCGCGTGACAACAAAAATTGCGGCTTGGTCCAGTCAAGCGACGGACACGACCTGCTCGATGCGGGCGGGCAAGGATACATAGATAGATTATTAGTACCACCTCGGATATTGAAAATAATAAGTGGACGAACGACGGACAAACCAAAAATGGACGAAATTACGGTGGTAAGAAGCAATAGCTCTTTTATTAGTAGGTATATATATAGATATAGATATAGATAAAGAATATTGGCAAAGTATGCAAGAGAAAATGCCTTCCTGTAGGAAGCAGAAAAACACATAAAGAAAATGACCGCAAAAACATGCATGTTAGCAACTGATTTTCTTTTTCTTTTTCAAAACTAAAAGACATACATGCAGATATAAAGTTAGTTTTTGTATACAAGATAAGAGATAAATTCCACACAATATTCTGGTCACTCAAACTTGCCCAGAAGCAACTCGTTCAAAACAAACCAATCTTCCGTTTTTGCTCCGCAGGATTAATTAGAAATGCCAAATAGCATATTCAGTTTTTTTAAATCATATATCAGATACTGTCATGTTTAAAAATACGGGACCACGCTTTGTGATAACCTGCAATTGTTGTGATACTGCTATTTGGAAGTTAATAACCCATCGGAAAGCAGTGGCCACTCTCGGGTGTACTACACCCAAGTTAGCAAAAAATTGAAAAAAAAAAGGTTATCAAACAACATCCAAAAAATCTGAAATTTTCTGGCATCAAACTTTACCATATGTTCAAGGTTCTTGCAAAATTTCATCCAAAAATAACGTTTGCGAGTTCATCTACAACGCAACTTGCAAAAATAAGCGGGGCTACTCTGAAAGGCAATTTGAAGTGCGTAAGCAATAATATTCACAATTTCATTTTATTACACCATCATTTCTGTTGAGTTTCATTCATATATATGTATTGACCCCCTTCTTCAAATTCGACGTGGCAGATACGGGATGAACTCCTACCACAAGACCGCATAAAAGCAATTCAAGAGGAATTGGCAAGATTCTTTCTTGACCACGTCATCAATAAAGCCGGAGAATACCATGTGGAGGTTGAGTTCAGATGTTAGGGGTTGTAAGAGATCTTACATTGTATATGTTCATGACGATCCTGTGTATGAAAACTTGTTGTTCGACCAATCTCTCGGAGAAAGAAAGGTCGATCACTTCTCTTTGTATATGTTCATAACAATCTTGTGTAATTAATGGTTTCCTTCATTTGTTTACTAGCTAGCGTGTCGAGTCCTCTCTATACGTATAGTACGTAGCGTCGACCAAGCACGGAGATAAGAAAGAACACTTCTCTCTATTAGCTAGCTAACGCAATATATGAAACCCCTAAATTAACTCTACAAAACCCCTCAAAACCCCCAGCCCCTCCCCCCCCCCCCCCCCCCCCTTAAAAAAAACAAAAACTTCAGCCCCTGAACTGCTGACGCGTGGACACTTATTGGTCCCGGTTGATGCTACCAACCCGGACAAAAGGCCCCCCTGCCTGGGCAAGGCCCATTTGCCACGTGGAGCCCCATTTGTCCGGTTCATGGGCGAACCGGGACTAAAGATTTTGGGCTTTAGTACCGACCCTTTAGTCCCGGTTCCCCAACCGGGACAAATGGGCCTCTTTCTATTAGTGTAGGAGCTCTCACGCAAAAAATCACTGCTTAAAAAGTGCACAGAACTTTGAGCAGTGATTTTGTTATTTTTTGTGCTACCTCCTCAGATGTTATTTTTGGATAAATTTTGCAAAAACCTCCAAAAATTGATAAAGCTTGATGTCATAAAATTTCAGGTTTTTTGGATTTTGTTTGATAACTGTTTTTAATTTTTTTGCTAACTTCGGTGTAGTACACCCAAGAGTAGAAAATCCAGTCTCATAACCCATGCATGCATGACAGTGGAACCATAGGAAATGCTTGCAGAAATACTACATGAAATAAGTACGCATTTTGCTGGTTGTTTACACGGGCTAGCATCTTCCTTAAAAGCATTTTTGCTCCAATTGTTTGAAATTTGACGGGGAATCCTGCATCTTTCCCATGGCATTTACGCAGATATGATTCCGGTGAAGAGATCTCCGGTGGACGGGTGGTGGCCACCGGTCCACACGCCGGCAAGAATCAAACCCCACACAAGTTGCGCCCGCCACCCCCTCCACAGTCCAGTGCATCCGATGCAAACCTCAGCCTCCTAAGTCTCCTTGAGCAAGCAGCAAGCAAGGAGCCAGGAGCAGGATGGAATTTTGTCAATGTCCTTTCCAAGACCATTGGAGATGGAAAGATAGATATATACCTTCGGTCCCCGGACCCACAGGGTGTTCTTCTCCCTCTTTGGAATCTGTTGGCCGATCAGGTGGCGGAGATCATTCGTGCGACATGTAATGAATGGAAGCTCTCAGCCCACATCCCTGCGCTTTTTCTTACCCAAACGGATGAATGGTGCTCCCTAAACTAATGCATGGTCAAGCAAAACACCCTGTCTGAATTCCGTGACCCCTTTCTGAACAATGCAAAAATATTTCTGTAGACGATTTCTGTATCACTTATAAAAGATTTCTCTATCGCTGACTCACTGTTAGAAAAAAAAACTACGATACTATATCGTCGATAATGTAATAAAAGATACAGTGATGCTTAATCCATGCTTTAATTCACAGTTTCTGGCACATATGGCAGAACCACTTTTAGTTGAAATGGTGATTAGCTCAGAAAGCCTCAGATAGGCTATGAGGGTGCATTGTATGACATGCTTGCCAGCATTGGGTCAGAGGGGTTTCAGAAAACTAATGGAAATGAGCATGGATATGAGAGGTTTTTGGGTGTGCGCACCTTGGCAGCTTTGTTCAGAAGATCACGTATCCTCCTCCTCTCCTGGGGCGCCTTGCAGCCTATTGGCTGATATACACTCTTTACGAGACTCTCTGCCGACCCATCATTAATGTCAGGATCACACGGCTGAGACATCGCCATGCATTCTTCCGTTGGTGATGTGAGCAGAGCACGCAGCCTGTGTCCATCGATCCACGCTGCTTGCTATGGCAGCTAGCAATGTGTGCCAAAATGTTGAATTTGGAACCATGTAGAAGATGTGGCCAGGTATGTATTTGAAAACTAAATACCAAGAAAAAAAGAATGGCGATCGACGTACTGAACACATGAATTTAACAAGGAATTTAATTATGAAACAAGCACAAGTTTGACGCTGAAAATTGTTGACAACAAAGCCGGGTTACATCGTGCCCATGCCATGGTCAAGAAGTTGAAACTTGGACACTACAAGTCTACAACCTTGGTGAGATCTAGGCATGTGATCAATGTGACCTTCTACTATACTTGAGTTGAGGGGAGAGGCAAGCAACATGTGCAAAGCTCCAAAGGCTTGACAGGTTTCTACTTGGAGCAAGGCCAGCTAGCTAGCTAGTGTAGTAACTGAGTGCATACATCCATTTACATGTGTCATCGCCAGTGAGTGGTAACTGCTGCCCTCGCGAATGGAGATGAACAGTTGTCAAATGCATGCAAACCATTGGTGGAAGGAGAGGTCACACCACATTGCCATCTGTCAGTGGCTGCGGTGCCACCCTGACATGGGGTGCCCACACCCAGCCCAGGGTCACCTCCATCTACCTGACAGAATATGTTTTGGAGTTTCGAAAATTCTCGAAAAGAATTATAGGATGTTGAAGAGATGGTTTCTATAGACATGTCGAATTTCAAGTTCAAGTTCGAAAACAGTACAAATTCATTTACAAGGCATGGCGAAAACAAATACAGTAATCAATAGCAAGCTATAGGGCCAGAATACGCACACACAAAAAAACATTTCTAAAAAAAGGGTTTAATTTCCCTTTGAGATGCAGCTTAGCCAGGAAATTACATCAAACAATTATTTGAGAAAAAAAGGTAAATTAATCGAATTGTCTTTTACATCAAACCGAAGCACTAATTCAGATTTAGATACGACGGATTCAAGAGTTGTGAGTTAATTCAGATTAAGTTGATGTGTATAGTGTTGGGTACAACTCGATGTCCGATTAAAGAGTTATGAGTTAATTCATACTAAGTTTATATGTGTAGTGTTGGATACAAGTCGAGATGACGTCGGCATCCGTTGGCAGTGCGCAAATGGACCCAAAAGGCTTAATTGCTCAAACAGGCTATCACTTAAATTGTTCATGTCTGATACTGATACCTAGCTCAGAAGACCTGCGAGAACCTTGTTGTCCTCTCCTCAGCCACCTTTTAACACACAGCCACAGAGAGAGACATGGCACGCTCCCAGCTTCTCAGGGCCTATAAATAGCAGCCCTCGTAGCAAAGAGAGACACCAAACCAAACCACCAGAGCTTCTACAAGAGCAAAGGACTACCTCACTTCCAGGAGAGCACCCCAGGCACAAGAAAGTAGTGTTATTAATTCGAGTAGAACATCACATCTCACCTCAAGATGTCTTCCGGGTCGTCGTCTCGGAGCACCTCCCCGAACTCCGACTCAGAGTGGAGCAAGAAGGAGAACAAGATGTTCGAGCAGGCGCTCGCCTACTACGGCGTGAGCGCCCCCAACCTCTGGGAGAAGGTGGCCAGCGCCATGGGGGGCACCAAGTCTGCCGAGGAGGTGCGCTGCCACTTCCAGATCCTTGTCGACGACGTCAACAGCATCGAGGACGGCCGCATCCCCTTCCCCAAGTACAAGACCCAAGGCTTCTGGACCTGAAAGGTATAACTCAACCAAAAACTGTACAGACATAGGATGCTCAAACTGCTGTTTTCAGTTGAACATAATTAAGCATAGTGTATTTGTCTGCTTGCTGGGAAAAGTAGATGTTTGACTTTGAACTCAATGTCAAAGGCACAGCATGCAGGGGCATTTATGTATTGTTGAAAGTCTTCTTCATTTAGTCCCAAATGACTAGTTTAGTCCCTAAAAAGTCCCTCCCATTTGGTAAAAAAGTCTTTAAGAGGGACTTTTTCTAGTCCCTACACAAAAAAGTCCCTGGAAACAAACACCCCCTTACCACCATGCATGCATGACGACTGGCACCATTAACTCTCTATGAGCCAAACTGCTTAACTGCAGCCACCCTGGCCCAATTTATCAGTGGTTTAATCTTAGCACTATCAGACAATTTCCCTGTTTCCAAAATAAAAGCTTAGATGGATCTTGCAGTCTTACTAGGCTAGTTTTCTTGTAGATTTGTGGTATATTTTGTGCAGCTACGCACTATCTACACACCCATTCGCCTAACCTCATGCCTACATAGAGCAAAACAAAAGAAAGAAAGAATAAGTCTCTTCTATTTGAGTATCTGTTATTGTGTTTATAGTTCAGATAAGCTTAGTGCAAGTGTTATCGAAACTTTTCAGGATGAAGCTCAAGTGGAAAGTGAACAAAGTTGTACAAACTAGATCTCTTAAGAATGGGCTGATGTGTTAAACATCATGTATAGAGGCGTGTACACGTATTGTATTCTGTTGTAATCCTAGCTAGGTTATTATGGATGGCCTCCTCCTTATCTCCTGTATAGCTTTACGTGAGGATCAAGTCTCTGTAATAACCTAGGCAACCTGTACCTCTCGATTGATCTCGGATCGATCTATATAACGTGAACACGTCCCTGCCGCAGAGGCATACGCTTCCAGTCTTTTCTCACATGGTATCAGAGCCTCTTCTTCCTTCCCATCTATGTCGATTGCATCTTCCTCTTCCTCCATGGCTGTTCCATCTCTTGCATCGCTTGGTCACACCATCTCTGAAAAGCTTACGAGAGATAACTTTCTGGAATGGCAAACTCAAGTCCTCCCGCACATCAGGGCTGCGGGCATGATGGGCTTCCTCGATGGTGCCATGGCCGCACCAGCTGCTGTCCTTGTCAAGGAGAAGGATGTCTCGGGGAAGAAGGAGACCACCGAGACTCCTAATCCTGCCCATGTTGTCTGGTATACGCAGGACCAGCAGGTTATGTCGTTCCTGCTAGCGTCTCTCTCGCGGGAAGTGGTCCTGCAAGTCATCGGCATCAACTCTTCTGCTGGTGTTTGGAAGGCGATCAACCAGATGTTCGCCTCCCAATCTCGCGCCAAGGTCATCCAGCTACGTGGGCAACTCAACAACACACGCAAAGGTGATCTAACTATTGCTACTTATTTCACCAAGATGAAAAGCTTCGCAGATGAACTTGCTGCAGCCGGGAGGCCTCTCGATGAAGATGAGGTCGTCTCCTATATTCTTGGCGGGCTGGACGCGGATTTCAATCCGTTCGTCTCAGCCATCTCGGTTCGTCCCGATCAGGCGGTCAGCCTGGGCGAACTTTACTCCATCCTCCTCACGGCAGAGGCGCGTCTTGAGGCGCAGAACGGCGGCAGTAGCTACTCCGCCAACCTCGCTGCCAAGGGCGGCCCTCGTGGTCGCTTCTCCTCTGGTGGCAGCAGCGGGAGTGGTGACTCCCGTATACACGGCAATGGTGGCCGTGACTCTGATGGGGGCGACCGCGACGAGCTCAAGTGCCAACTCTGCAAGCGCGAAGGTCATGGAGCACAGGGGCGGGCCCATGTTGGCCCAGCGGGTAGCCCATGACACCGGGTAAAAACCTATCTTACTTTATACATATAGAGCCCACAAAGGCCTGGACACCCCTAAATTTCCTAATGGGACACCCCGTACAGACAAAAGGGCCATAACTAGCCAACTAGGCCCAGCTGTCCCTGGTGAAGGCCCATGCCCAGGCAGTACATCTATACCTACGTCAGTACGTGGCTTCGCGTGTCGCCTTGCCTGTTCTTCTACTCGCCGCTTGGCCGCTGCGCGTTTCGCGGCCTCTCGACTCGTCGTCCTCGACCCCTCGCCTGTTCATCTACTTCGCCAGATGCCCCCAATTCGCTCAATCAGTGAAGGTATGTTGCATTAGACCCCAATTCGCAGCGTGTGTCTGCCTCTATTTCAATTCCCAAATTATGCTCTAATTCTTACTTTATTTGTCTAACCCTAGGATATTAGGGCTACTGGATAAGACTATACATTTTGACTGTATTAGCTATTAGACTATTTGGCTATTGTATTGATCAGTGGCGAACAATACTGCAATATTCTAGGAGATTAGGACGGCTGGAAGCTCCTGCAAGGCAGTAACATGTCATGTAAGTTTTATTTTACAGCTGGGCAATTGTAATTCATGTTATGTATGTGTACACATGATTCTTAATTTTTTTTTCCTTTTGTGAAAAAATCAAGTACCTAAATAATTACAAATTGCAGGAGAAGCTCAGTTTATGGAAAGGTTTCCAAAAAGGAGGAGAACCATAGTGCAAGATGAAGGCCCATCACATGAACATAATCAGAATGATGCCTCGATCCCGCGACTCTTGGTCGAACAAAATGATGTCTCATCACTACATGAACAGGTTGATGTCCCGGCCCCGCCTTGGTGACGATGCCTTGAAGTACATCCTTATTTGTTATGTGGAGAAAAGCAAAATAAGGTAGGATAAAAATGATGCTGTAATTGTTCGCTTTGAGGCCATGAAAGAATGCAGGAAACCATTTTAGAAAGGTAATGGTTTTAACTTACTTATTACACAACTGTAATTAATATATGCTAAGTGATTTTTTTATTGGCAATCATGATCTAGTGTTGCTTTTTCTCGTCAGCGGTTATAATTTATTCATAATTTGAAAACTTTGGTTCTCATTTGCTGTTCAGTTTCCAGCAATCAACTAATAATTCAAGCAAACTCTTTATTTTGGACCTTTTGCAATCATATTCATCGTCATATGGTATTCTAGGTATATTGTATTGTTATAAGTGTGTTACTTTTATCTACATTATGACTTGATATCCACATATATGTAATAGACATGGGACCCCGGGTCATTTTTGTCCTGGGTCCGCCCCTGATGGAGCATGGTCGCGTTTCAAGCACTTCGACAAGACCTTCAACAACAACCCCAAGCGTCGCGGAGGCAGCGGAGGTGGAGGCGGTAGCAACAGTGGCGGCGGCGGTGGCGGTGGCCGTCGCTCGGCAAACGCTGCATCGTCCTCATACGGTGTCGATACCAATTGGTATCTTGACACCGGAGCTACAGATCATGTGACCGGGGAGTTGGAGAAACTTGCTGTACAGGATCGCTACACCGGCAATGATCGAGTCCACACGGCAAGTGGTGAAGGTATGGAAATCGCTCATATTGGTCGTGCACTTCTTCCCACTCCGCATCGTTCCCTTCGTCTTAATAACATTCTCCATGTTCCGAGTGCTTCACAGTGTCTTCTTTCTGCTTATAGACTTATGATAGACAATCAAGCCTTTCTTGAAATTCACCCTGAATTCTTTTCTGTTAAGGATCAGGAAATGGGGAACATACTTCTTCGCGCAAGGAGTAGGCGGGGTCTTTTTCCCGTCTCTGGTCAACTGGGAGTCCACAAACACCAAGCTCTAGGCGCCATCAAACCATCCACTTCGCGGTGGCATAAGCGTCTAGGCCACCCCTCACTTCCGGTGGTCCAGAAAATTCTTCGAGATCATAGTCTTCCAGTGTCGAATAAAAAAAGTCATCATGTTTGTGATGCGTGTCAAATGGCCAAGAGCCATCAATTACCTTATTCTCGATTAACTAGTGAGTCAGTAGCTCCTTTAGAGCTTATTTTTTCGGATGTATGGGGCCCCGGGCCTGTTTCAGTTGGTAGACAAAAATTCTATGTCAGTTTTATCGATGATTTTAGCAAATTCAGTTGGATTTATCTCCTTAAACATAAATCTGATGTGTTCGAAAAATTTCATCATTTTCAACAACATGTTGAGCGTGTCTTTGATCACAAAATTCTTGCGGTACAAACAGACTGGGGAGGTGAGTACCAAAAGTTGAATCCGTTTTTTGAACGTATAGGCATCTCCCATCATGTTTCGTGCCCCCATGCCCATCAACAAAATGGATCCGCTGAACGCAAACATAGGCATATTGTGGAAGTTGGCCTCTCTCTTCTTGCTCATGCATCCATGCCTCTCAAGTTTTGGGATGAGGCATTCCTCACGGCGGTCTACCTTATTAATCGAGTTCCTAGTCGTGTTATTCATAATCAGACACCCTTAGAACGTCTCTTTGGGATCAAACCCAACTACTCCTTTCTTCAAATTTTTGGCTGTGCCGTCTGGCCCAATTTGCATCCATTCAATAAACACAAACTTGAGTTTCGTTCCAAACAATGCGTCTTTCTTGGCTATAGTACACTCCATAAGGGTTATAAATGTCTTGACGTCTCTACTGGCCGTGTCTATGTCTCTAGGGATGTTATTTTTGATGAACATGTCTTTCCATTCGCTAGCCTTCATCCAAATGCCGGTGCATAACTTCACGCAGAATTAGTACTTCTTCCTCCATCCCTCCTTAACTCACCAACTCTTGATCATGGGGAAGAATGTCGTGCTGACCATATGTCTATTTCCAATGCTTTTGATCCACCGTCTGCTACTAGTGTGCAGGAAACAAGAACTGATGGCGAAAAACAGTGGCGAAATTGGTCAGCATTTTATGCAGGGATCTGTCCCAGGCTCGCCTGGCATAGAAGATCCGGCCGGCGCGTCTTCCAGTTCCCACCCCGATCTCCTCGGGATCGCCCCACCTGGGCGCCGGTGGTTTCTCCACGGGATCCGTGGGATCGCGCCAGTCGGCTGATGGGGCGGCCTCTGCCCCTCTGCGGTCCCTCGATCGACCGGGCCGCGCCTCTCCCGCGTCGGCAGTTGGCACGCCTGGACGGGCCGCACCGCACATGTCCCCTGGGCCCATCCCTGTCTCATCTCGGGCCGCGTCTCTGCATGCAGGAGACGACAATGCGAGCGACAAATCTTCTGGCACGCCCGAGTCGATGCATGCTGCTGCTGATTTGTCATCCCCTGGTTCGCTGCATGCAGCGTTTGATGCTGCAGCGGATGAGGCCATGTCCGATGCTTCTCAATCCGCGCGAATTCGACAACAACTTGCACCTGCTCCGCCACCACCTCCGCCCCAACGTACTCATACCAGATCTCAGAGTGGTGTTTATAGGCCAAAAGAGTATAAGGATGGATGCATTCGTTGGTGCAATTTTTGTGCCACCGGTGAACCTAACAATTTGCAGGAAGCTCTTGGTGATCCTAGGTGGAAGGCGGCAATGGATGAAGAGTTTGCTGCTCTTATGAGTAACAAAACATGGCATCTGGTTCCTCCCGCTGCTGGCCATAATGTCATTGACTGCAAATGGGTGTACAAGGTCAAAAGAAAATCTGATGGTATTATTGACAGATATAAGGCACGTCTAGTTGCGAAGGGATTCAAGCAAAGGTACGGTATTGATTATGAGGATACTTTCAGTCCAGTTGTTAAGGCTGCTACCATTCGGTTGATTCTTTCCATCGCTGTTTCTCGAAACTGGTGCATGCGACAGTTAGATGTAAAGAACGTATTCTTGCATGGTGTCCTGGAAGAAGCTGTTTTTATGAGACAACCTCCTGGGTATGCCGATTCTAGCAAACCAAGGTATATTTGTAAGCTCGGTAAAGCTTTGTATGGACTGAAACAGGCACCTCGAGCATGGTACTCTCGCTTGTCATCTAAGCTTTAATCCCTTGGCTTCTCTCCATCCAAAGCAGATACCTCTTTGTTCCATTATCATCGGCATGGGATCACCATATTTATGCTCATTTATGTTGATGATATAATTGTCACTAGTTCCTCTGCCAAAGCAGTTGATGCTCTCCTTCATGATTTGCGCATGGACTTTGCACTCAAGGATTTGGGCAGTCTGCATTATTTTCTGGGCATCGAGGTAAAACCTGTTTCAGATGGCATTGTTTTGTCTCAAGGAAAATATCTGCTAGATCTTTTGAAACGTGTTGATATGAAAGGTTGTAAGCCTGTCACTACACCTTTATCTGTCTCTGAGAAGTTGTCTTTATATGATGGTGATGCACTTGGAGGTGAAGATTCCACCAGATATCGCAGCATTGTAGGTGCATTGCAGTATCTGACCTTAACTAGACCTGATATTTCTTTCTCGGTCAATAAAGTTTGTCAGTTCTTGCATGCTCCTACTAGTGTACATTGGACTGCGGTGAAACGTATTCTTTGCTATTTGCAAGGAACACCGTCTCATGGATTGAAAATTGTCAAGTCAAATTCTATGTTAGTCAGTGCTTTTTCAGATGCAGACTGGGCAGGTTGTCTTGATGACAGAAGGTCTACTGGTGGTTTTGCAGTTTTCCTTGGCAGTAATCTTGTTTCTTGGACTGCTCGTAAACAAGCAACTGTGTCTCGTTCAAGCACGGAAGCTGAATACAAGGCACTTGTTAATGCTACTGCAGAGATTATTTGGGTTCAGAATCTTTTGACAGATTTGGGTGTGCCACATCCCAAATCAGCCTCTCTCTGGTGTGATAATCTTGGTGCCACTTATTTATCTGCTAATCCTATTTTTCATACGAGGACGAAGCACATTGAGATTGACTACCACTTTGTTCGAGAAAGGGTAGCAAATAAATTGTTAAATATTCGGTTTATACCTACTGGTGATCAAGTGGCAGATGGATTCACCAAACCTCTCACAGTTCGACAGTTAGAGGTATTTCGACACAATCTCAACTTAGATAGTTGTGATTGAGAGGGAGTGTTAAACATCATGTATAGAGGCGTGTACACGTATTGTATTCTGTTGTAATCCTAGCTAGGTTATTATGGATGGACTCCTCCTTATCTCCTGTATAGCTTTACGTGAGGATCAAATCTCTGTAATAACCTAGGCAACCTGTACCTCTCGATTGATCTCTGATCGATCTATATAACGTGAACACGTCCCTGCCGCAGAGGCATACGCTTCCAGCCTTTTCTCACATGATGATCTAGGAGGAGGCAAGGGTATCCAGCATTGGTTAGAATAACAGGAAGGAATGGAGTATTGTCTATTGTGTGTACAAAGTATTGTTAGGCCCTGTCCAAGGTTAAGTCTGTTAGATTCTCGTCTACATTCATGAATCGGGTGTTGCTCATTATCCTCTCGAACCATGTCTTCAAATAAAATGTCATGTGTAAACTCATGTGTTTGTGTTATTTGTAAGAAGTTGTACCTCTAGCATTTTGTCGTCTCCAATATCTGGTTTAGCTGGCCACCATGTTCAGTTTGGACTCCACAGGTTCAGAAAGCACACAGAATCCTTGTTTTCTGAAAAAGGGTTTCACCCCGCTTTATATTACTCCCTCCATTCCAAAATATAATGCGTCCGTGCTTTTCGAGATTCAACTTTGACCATAAATTTAACCAACGAGACCAACTGCGACGGGAGAAAAAATTATATAATTGAAAACTTTTTTTGAATACGAATTCACTGATATAATTTTTGCTCCCGTCGCAATCGGTCTTGATAGTTAAATTTACGGTCAAAGTTGAAGCACGGGATAGAGAAAGCACTACATTATGGAATGGAGGGAGTACAAAGCAACGACCCAAGCATCCAACAAATCAGTTCAAAGTACAATCAAGTCATAAAGCCATGCTGGGGCACAGCAAGACAAGCCCCAAACAACACAGAATCCTTGTCACCGCTACCTTCCTCCAAACTTTGTTCAAGAACCACGGGAAGAACCTAATGCCAGAATAATCGACATCTGACACTACCGGACTAACCCCCTATGCCGTCGGCTTAGGTCTATATTGACGGCCACCGTCGGCATACACCCGTTGGCATAGATAACGTCAGCGTACTTGTGTCAAACCGTCGGCATAGGCATAGGGTGGTCCGTATTACGGTAGAATCAAAAATAGTACTTGAGATTGGCTATAAGATAGGCTCATGATTCCGTCAAAAAGAAGTTGCGAGTATTATTTCAAACACTGCAAAGTACAGTATAATCAAGTCAAAGCGGACATATGGTGATCCGATATTGTTTCCAGCCAAAAAAATTACACTCTTCTCTACAAGTAACATGACAGGATGAAACTAAACTTCATTGATAACAAGACAGGACAAGTACATCAAGATAAAACCATATTAGCGACCATAGTGGGCACATAGACACACAAGCCACAGTGTGACACACTAATACTTCACTAATCCAAGCAGCATCTGCCACATTGTCATCTAAATTTAACAGCTTGAGTACAACAAATACATACTAGCATCACACACAAATGACACAATACCTAGATATGAGCTCACATTGCCCTTCTTTGCCTTATTCGCCGTGGCACCGTTGCTCTACAGGAGGCACCACATGAACCTATGTGAAGAGGAGAAAGTCGGGCGGTCACCAATTCCTTTTCAGGGGAAAAGAAAGCTCGCTTTGAATCCCCAGCATTGCGACACTCGCCATGCCAGGAAAACCACCCTGACTTAGATACCGATTCCCATCCCCAACCACTTGACCGGTGAGCGAATCAGGATCCCAGAGCATTTGGGCTCAAACAATTGGAATCTAGCAGCCGATGATGCAGTGATGGAATCCAGTCCGATCCAAGGCTACTTGGCAACGATATATAGTGATCAGTCATTCAAGCAGCTGGCAAACAAGATATCATATACCGAATGATGATGGCTCACACCACAAAAGCATTTCCACTTTGCTCTGCTTACTTAGCTTAATATACTTTATAAAGATGATGATGTTTGTAGTACTAGCCAAGGATCTAGTTATGGAGAGAGGCAAGTTAACCGTTTGCATAAATTCAGGCTGGCTATTCCCAAGCCTCAACATCACATGAATGAATTTTCTCCAAGAATAAAAACACATACATGTAGATAGAAAGCTAGTTCTTCTGTGCAAGATAATGTATTCTGCACTACTGTGATGCCGTTATTTGGAAGTTAACCCGTGCATGAACGCATCACAATACTGAACTGACAAAACCTGTCCCGTACGAGAACGGAAATCTAAAGGAAAAATGCTCGCAGAAATACATGAAAATGAGTCTAGTTTACATGAGCGCCAGCATCTTCCTGAAAAGCTTTGCTCCGATTGTTCGAAATATGAGGGGGGAATCATGCATCTTTGCTATGGCTTTTAGGCAGATATGATTCCTGGGGAGAGATCTCCAGTGGATGTATGGACCGGTCCACACGTCCAAAGAATCAATTGCAAGTTGTGCCCGCCGCCCCCCGGTTCAGTGCATCCGATGCAGCCACCAGGACTACGTGAGCATGCAGCAAGCAAGGAGCTGCAGGATCGCATTCTGTCAATTCCCTTCCCAAGACCACAGGAGATAGAAAGATAGATATATTCCTTCGGTCCCCTGGAGCCTGGGGGTGTTCATCGTCTCTTTGGGATTTGTTCGTCAACGAGTAAATTGCACAAAACCAACAGTTTGAAGGCTAGGTTTGCAAAAAACACTACAATACATTTTTTTTTTGCAAAAAACACCGTGTCTACCGTAATCTTTTTGCAAATAACACTGATCGATGGATTTGCGTCTGTTGAGTATGTTTATGACAGATGGGGCCCGTTAGTCAGGCTGACGTGGCACCGCTTAACACCTCGCATGTAACGGCGATGTTTGGGACGTTATCCTCTTGTGTGGAGCGCCATGGGGTCCACCTGTCACTGAAACAAAAAATAAAAAAATCTGGCAGTTCTCACCTTATCTTCACCAGCTCGCTGCCGCCCGTCTTGCCCCCGTGGTCAACAGCGCATGCCCGGAGGCCCGCACCCGACGTGCGCCCGACGCCACTACGCGCTGACGAGCCGTATTGCACAACCCCGCCAATCTGACAAGGGGAGGGAGCAGCGGGATGGCCGCCGACGTTGCTGCTTCGTCTCGTGCATCTTGACGGCGACCTCCTCCGAACCAAAGCCACCGCGGTGCTCGAGCAGGGAGTCGCCGCCTCCTTCCTCAGCCATGGCGACAAGTGGGCCCCATGTCCATTTGAAACGGTTCTACTTAACGGTGTTAGAAATTGGTGCCACATCAGCCCAACTAGCGGGCTCCATCTGTCATAAACGTGCTCAGCCGAGGCAAATCCGTCGATCAGTGTTATTTGCAAAAAGATTACCGTAGACATAGTGTTTTCTGTAAAAAAAAATGTATTATAGTGTTTTTCACAAACCTAACTTTCAAACTGATGGCTTTGTGCAATTTACTCTTCGTCAACCGGGTGGTGGAGATTGCACGGCATGTAAAAAACGGAGGTTCTTAGCCCACATCCCTGCATCTTTTCTCTCCCAAATGGACGAATCAATCATGGTGTCCCTAAACTAATGCATGGACAAGCAAAATTCGTTTTTGAACGAGGACAACACCCTGGACTTCTCTATCATCGATGGTGACGGAATGAAAGAATGGAGGCTCTTAGCCCACATCCCTGCATCTTTTTCTCTCCCTAAACGAATGCACAGACAAGCAAAGCACTCTCTCTGAATTCTGGAACCCCTTCCCGAACAATGCAAAAAAATTTCTTTACACGATTTATCTATCATAAAATTCCATAGATATCCCATACAAAAGAGTCAAAAAGCTGTTTTGAGGAAAGACTTCTAAGATACTCTAACGTAACAAAATATTTAGAAATACAGTTGGTGGCGCCATGCTTAATCCATGGTTTCACAGCTTTCCGGGACATGGTAGTACCACTGTTTTTAGATGAAATGGCAATGAGGGTGCATGCATTTTTTTTTTTTTTGCGGGAGAGAGGTTGCATGCATGTTGCGTGACATGCTTGGCAGCATTGGATCAGAGGCATAATTTTAAATAACCGGCTATAGTCTTTTTAGCATGATGCTTTCACAAATAGTTCGCTATAGCCTGCTATTTTTCATAGCCCGCTATTTAAAACATTGATCGGAGGGGTTTCAGAAAATTAGTGGAAATGAGCATCGAGATCAAAGGTTTTTGGGTATGCGCACCTGTGCAGCTCTGTCGTTCTGAACAGGAGTAGTATCACGTACCCTTCCTCCTGTGGGCGCCTCGAAGCCTATTGGCCGACCCATCATCCATGTCAGGATCACACAGCTGAGACATCGCCATGCAGAGGTGCGTGCTTCTGTTGGTAATGTGACGCAAGCCATTTGTGTGAGCGCTAATTAACTTATATGGTAAGACTCTATGGGAGGCTCCGACAATAAAACTATTTTAGAAGACACGGCAATATTTTACTATATGAAGTGAAAATGTACAAGTTGTAGATGGACAACTATGGCAGCTCTTCTATACAGTTATTTACTGTCCAGCGAGGCCCTCAGAGGATATCTAAAGTAGTGAGAATGTACACCTTGTTTTTCTAGGCCAACATGACTTGGATGAGTCAATAGCATAGTAGCCATAGTTATCTAAAAAAGGCAGTGTCCCAGGCAACAAGGTAAATTGTTCTGCTGTCCAATGCATTGAAGCTATAATGCATATATGCTTAGTAAATTGTTTAGATTTGTCTGAGACTAATAATGACCAACTTAGTGAATTGTTAAACCTGAAAGTTTGTGTTTTCCATTTAACACCAGTGAATTGTTTGCACAATTCAGTTCCGTGTTGATTGAATGGACGTGACGTGATGTTTTCTCCAGGTAACGGACTGAAGTGGATTGACATGGTTTCTGTCCATCATGCAGTTATGTGCTATTCTTCCTTGCTGCAGTGTTGCGCATCTTTGCTGCTGTGGCTCACTCCATGAATATGAAAGCTATATTTACTCCTAAGCTATGAGTGTCCTCTAACTTCCTTCCATGAGAGGTATTTGCTCTCAGTCCCGGCCATCCTTATTACGAGGGATGTAGCAAGGTTCAATGGATCATGACGTTTGGACTAGATTTGAATCTGTATCCACCAAATCTGTGCGTACATTTGTATGCTATAAATTTCTTTTTCTTTCAGTATCCTATTGAAGTTCTATCAGCCGACAGGTGCATTGCACTGTTGAGGAGACACATGCATTTGTATTCGATATTGAAGCGAGCCTGACACCCTGAAAGAACTATACAATGACATTTGGCTATTGCTTTCAGTATTAGAGAAGCATAGAAACAGAACTGCAGGGCTTACTGTATTTTTATGTGGCATTCCTCTATGCCATCATGCCATACTGTTTATTTTGAGCAACCTTTCTATGGTATTTTGTTGGACAGTTTTTAGTGTAATCTCAAGCACCTCAATATATGGTAAACAACTGCATGCTTGGGTATATGTTCTATTCTCAATGTTGTATTCCTTTTATTTGCTCTGTTACTGTAGCAATCAAAAAGAATCGGGCACAAGCTCCATTTAGTCCTGTACAAAAATTGGTGTAGAAGTGTGATCTATGGATTCCTTATTTTGTCGATTCAGACTTGGGATTGTAGGGAAAAGTGTGGACTATGGATAAATAACAACGTTTTAAATAGCGGGCTATGGCATTTAGCGGTGACCCTAAAAAACAGCTATAACTGGACTATAGCGGAGCTATAGCGGCAAATTGTACATGAAATCATTTAGCGGCAACCCCCTCAAACAGCTATAGCGGGGCTATAGCGGAGCTATAGCGAGGCTATAGCCGGCTATTTAAAACTATGATAAATACCAGAACTAGATTGACCATGTCACATCTTCACCAAGAGTCATGGCACTGGCATATTCAAGCTTTGTTGTTTCCTTCGTTTCCAAGCAACACTCTTAAAGGCAATATATGCAGGTTTATCATTCATGTGAGAGATATGAAGGATGAAACAAAAGTAAAAGGTGTTTATGCTAACAGATCATCATAATTAGGTAGGAGTGTCTGTTGGTTTTATAAACCCAGTATCATCCTACTCCTTGTAGTTTTTGTATCGCCTGCAAATAATACAATTTTCAAATGATATTTTGTTATGGTCATATATAAATATTTAAATATTTAAAAGTTCCAGAGGTTCCTTGAGACGAGATGATGGCTCTGATGTGCTATATGTTTACATCGGAGATATTTTTTTCTCACAGTCGTGCGTTGCACGTGCATTCTTACTAGTGTGAGTAAAGGACACAACCTGTATGGTTGTATCCATTAATTGCGAACTGCGAAGACAGCTAGCAATGTGTGGTGTCAAAATGTTCAATTTGGAACCATCTAGAAGATGTGGCTGTAGGAATTGTAGGATGGCTAGAATATTGGGTTGTTGTATGCTACTCCCTCCATTTCATAATGTAGTGCTTCCTCTATCCTCATGCTTCAACTTTGACCATAAATTTAACTATCAAGACCGATTGCGGCGGAAGCAAAAATTATATCAGTGAATTTGTATTCGAAACAAGTTTTTAATTATGTAACTTTTTCTCCCACCGCAGTCGGTCTCGTTCATTAAATTTATGGTCAAAGTTCGACATCGGGAAGCGCGGACGCACTATATTTTGAAATGGAGGGAGTATATTAATCTGACCCTCATATGGGGTATATATAAGAGTACACATGGGAAGAGGATTGGAGTATAAGGCAAATCATTGTTGGTTTAAACCAAATCTATCTCTATCTCTCCTAATCCCTAACTAACTAACACGTTTGTACTTCTAACATTCCCCCTCAGCCGTAGTGTGAGTGAAGCGGACGATTGCGGCTGAATTTGAAGTCTTGCGCTTCCGCTATCTTCTCCGTTGCGTCATCAACAACTGCGTCTCTAATGGGTTCACACATAGGGCCGTGACTGTGTCCCCTTCTAGTGGCTCCCTTGACTCTCCTCTATTCCCTCCCGCGGTCACAGCGGGAGTGGCGCGAACGCTGGTGATGACGCGGACGTTGTTGACTGGAGTCTTTGCCGATGTGTTGCTGTAGACCAAGCCATTAATGTCGATGTCGAGGTAGCCGATCGTGGTGATGTAGCCGTGGTCGATGTAGTCGTGGCCGATGGTGTAGTCGTCGTGGAGGATGAAGCCGCACAAAGTCGGAGGCGCAAAAAAAATGCGCTATGGCGGAGCTGTAGACGTGAACAATGCACCTTGCGGATGTCAGAGGGTGCCGTCGGCGATGAGTCCGCCGATTTTGTCAAGACCGGAGGAAGCCATCGAGCACACATCGGTTTTGCCAGAACCATGTGGCCGTGTAGGGACGATGCAGTCGTGCCGTCATGGATGACTCGGTCGATTCTGTCGTCGTGACGCGGTCAATGCCATCGTCGAGGTCGCGTATTGCAGAAAGGTCTGTCAGAGGACGCTAGGTGTCCATCTTATGCACAAGGCAGCGACGATGTGTTGACGAAAATGTTGGTGAAGATCACGTTGATGAAGACCTTGACGATGAAGTGTCGGCGATGACGTTGTAGCGGCGTGTCGACGATAATGTGTCGCTTGAAGGCATCCCACGCGGCGACGAAGTATCGATGCCGTGTCGCGTCGGAAAAGTCGATGAAGAATTGTATCGATTTCCACACCGGTCTGGCGTGTGGTTGATGTCACTTCTCGTGGATGTGCTCGACGAAGAATGTGGGCTCGTAGCCTGGCATGATGGAGTCGTACAGCTTGATGGAGAGGTCCGGCTCGGCGCAGAGACGTCGGTGTAGACCAGCGCGTCCTCTATGCTGATGTGGTCACAGGGTCTCTGACTGTCGATGAAGCACTGCTGGCCTTGCGTGTGTCGGTGGCAGCCGGTGAAGCAGCAGAGGAGGCGAGTCCGGTTCAGCATGGAGTATCATGTCCTATGTTCAGAGTCCATGCCATGCACTGCACGTGCATCACGCATATGGCCATGAGTCAAGACGTGTGTTTTTGCCTGAGTTGCATGGAGTCGGCGAGGCTGCAGGCCGTGGCCTTGAACCGGACACAATCGCGGTGCGTTATTGTGGCTGCGGGATACGGTACATTAGTAGAAAAATGGCCATTTGTCTCGGTTTATATGGGTCTTTAGTTTCGATTTTGAAATCGGGACTAAAGGGTCGTTACTAAAGGCCCCCTTTTAGCCTTCACATAACCGCTGCATATGACCACTGCACATGAAATCGGGATAAGAATCGGGACACTAAAGGGTCGTTACTAAAGGCCCTCCACATGACCGCTGCATGGAGTGGAGAGGTCCACCTTTAGTCTCGGTTGGAGCCACCAACCGATACTAAAGAAAATTTTATAATTTTTTTTTAATTTTATCTGAAAATAAATTTGAAATTTTTTATCGAATTTTCAAATTTCTGAATTATTTTAACCTCTAATCTCTAATCAGCCCTCATCACTGCTCAATTTAACCTCTAATCTCTAATCATCCCTCATCATTTCAAATCATCTAACTTCCCGAACGGTCACCCATCCTCTCACTATCCAGCCTGAGCACGCTTAACTTCCGGATTCTATTCTCCCTCGTTTCCAAGTCTGCACTTGTTGTTTTCCTAACAATAGTAAGATGTTAATCCTATTAACCCTCAGGAGTTTAGCTTAAGCATGAAGTCACACATTTCACTGTTTGAGTTTGAAACTATCGTTCTAAAAAACAATAATTATTTAGTAACACTAATATTTCTTGAATTAGTAGTTTGACCATTATTTGACCACAGTTTGACCAGAGTTGACCATAATTCAAAAAAACTGGAATAATTATTTAGCAACACTAATATTCTTGAATAATTATTTAGTAACACTAATACTTCTTGAATAAGTAGTTTGACCATAGTTTGACCAGATTTAACAAAAATTCAAAAAAAACTAAAATTTGAGCATAACTTTTTTTCCTTTTAGAATTTTAGGATTCTAAAAATTTGCAAACAGGTCGTAGGCTGTCAAAATCGGATGCGGATTTTCGTGCTGAACATTTTGATATATTATACGTTTTTTCTGACATCGTATGCAAAAGTTATAGCCGTTTTACATTTTCCTACACATTTTGCAAAACATGTCCAAATTTAAGTTTCTAAATTTTCCTAACTAGTAGATGTAGTAACATAACTACATCTCGAAGGATTTTAACTTTTGAAGTTTTATCATTTTCTTTTGCTTTTTACAAAACTGTAAAGGCGATACACACAGGGAGGGGGGTAGGATTTGAAAATTGCACCATTAGTACCGGTTCGAGGCATTAGTACCGGTTGGTGCCACGAACCGGTACTAATGGGCATCGCACCCTTTAGTCCCGGTTCGTGGCACCAACCGGGACTAAAGGTCCCATTTGAACCGGGAGTAATGCCTGTACGGTGCCCTATCCGCTCGAACCAGGACTAATGCTCACATTAGTCCCGGTTCGTAATGCAACCGGTACTAATGCTCTTTTCTGATCGAACCAAAGCCCCTTTTTCTACTAGTGGTGGGCGCGCTTGGTTCTAGTTGATGAAGCCGGCTGGATCAGATCGAAGCATGGGAGGCTCCGTATGGCCCATTCTCACTCGTAAGTCTGATCAATTCGGTCGCTGCCCAACCAAAGCAGCGTTCCTACTGTGTGTGCGATCGCATGTCGCCGCTATTGCCCACCGGGCGGAGTCGACGAGGTTGGAGCCGGCGCCCCGCGGTTCCATGTAGCCGCGCTCGGGAGATCGCCCTCCCGTGATCCCGACTTCCGTGGCGGACGGCATAGTGCTCGCTGCAGAGGCGGAGTAGGCTTGACGTCGATGAAGATAGTTTGGAGGCCAAGTAGGCTTGACGTCCTTGAAGATCGTTCGGTGGAGGCCAGTGTCCGGCGGCGCGTATCG